>NW_010359601.1:133040-217211 GCF_000414095.1 Morus notabilis
TATATATATATATATATATATATGCGCGCGCAGTTACATAATTGCCTAGCATTTTTTGTTTTGTTAGTTAAAGTGCCGTAGCATTTTGCTTGACTCACAGCCTTGTCCCCCACTGCGTATTGTCAACAAGACTATTATTTATGGCATTAAGTGCACTGTATGCAGCCCAACATGTTCCACCAAGTGGGTTTGCACCTGCTCGGCAATGTTCAACTTTTGAAGGGATGTTCGCAAATTCTATCAAGTCAATTTAATACCATCGGTCTTCACTTTTATTAGATTGAGATGAGTTTGAAATTATGGTAAAGTCTATTCATTATAAGTAGCCGCAATATTGGATTTCGGGTTTTATCCCTTCATTAACATATTAGCCCGCAATGTATGATCTGTGTAATACATCAAATAATGTGATTGATAACTATAGGCAACACTTGAGTTTCATTTTCATATTATTCCTTTTAAGAAGTTGTCTCACTCCTGTTGTAAAATCTTATTAACAATCCCTTATTCCCTGTGTTAGGGAGGGTCCCGCCAGGGATCACTTGTATGTTAAGGAAGACGATGAATATATATTAAAAAAAAATGGATTTGTTCATTTTAACACACTATCCAGAACGAAACGCTCAAGGTGTAATTTATGAATTCTATAATATTATGGGACTGGTTTAATTTATGAACCTTGTAATATTACGGGACTGATTTAATTTATGAACTCTCTAATATTACGGGACTCATATTCTATTATCACGTGAAGGAGGATAGTATTATCCGAACCAATATTATTTTACGAACACCGTATCAGCTTGTTTGATCCGGAGGAGGGTTGTCTGTTAATGGTTTATCTGTCGTATTAGAATATTTTAGCTTTTTTTTTTTTAATTAATTAGTGTTTGCTGCTTTCTCCCATACTAATTAAGGCCGAAGAAAAAGCCACATCACATAAATACAATAAAGTCGTTTTAAGTCGTTTGCGTTCAGACACTTCCAAGATGGGGACTGAACAAAAATTAATAAAGATACATTACATAGAAAAGCCAGCTGAAGTCTGAACGCTTTCGGTGTTCTGTCGGATTCATGGTCAAAAATTGAGAGATAAAAAACACAAAAATAACCAAAGAAAAAGAAAACAAAACAAAAAAAAGAAAAAACAATTACAACAAAATTGGCTATTTGTCGACTGTCGTTTCTCCCCAGTCCCCACAGCGACAGCGGACAGCGCTCACTTTGCCAAAAAAACCTCGGTGCCTCACGTTCTCTGTTCACATATGCGAAAGGAATTATTTTCTTCGAAAAAGAGCAAACAACAAAGGAAAAAAAAAAAAAAAAAACTTATGATTGTTTGTCGTTGCTCTGAACCATATATCAGAAGTAAGACCTTCCCATATGTTCCCAGACCCGCCCCCCATTTAAACTTGTGCCTCTTCATGTCATGTTTGACGTCCATAATTTATGTACATTAACTTTGTGGTGATCAATGAATTTTGTTTATATACACGTGACTTTTTTTTTTTATTTGTTAATGGTTTATGTATTCATGATTAATTTTTAGTTTAACAGTATAATATCATGGTTTTTAAACTAATGATTATAATGTTCGGCCAAATAATAAGGTGTAAGCATTCCCACATGTTGTTTGGCTCATCATCAAGGATTTTCTAATTGTATATATACATGACATATGTACATGGACTTATGTGAACAACGTAGAAATACAAAAACCAAAGATGTTTTTGCCCGTTATAACTAGTTCAATTATTGAAGTACTTTTTTTTTTTACTACAATGTTTGTTTATTTTTAATAAAAATAGCAAGTGTTATTAATCAACAGACAAGTTACGGGGGAGATAATTCCTCCAACCAAAAAGCAACTAATACAAGCCACTATCTCTGCTGGTTTTATTAGGCTAACGAAGACACTAATTAGGTTATTACGATTATGAATGTGTTAGTTTACCAATCCATTCCAAAAGCTTAAGTTGTTAGGAGGTGGGCTAACAATAGTTTTATACTTTAACACTCCCCCTCACATTTGGGCTGGACAATACGCAATCGTGTGGGTAAATTAATTAGAAAGCTCAATACGTGAATATTTGAACTCGAGATATATTAAGACCCAACACATGATGACAATTTTAAATGGGGATAAAGAGTAAAATTACGGGGGTTTAAACTCAGGACCTCCCGCTCTGATACCATGTTAGTTTACCAATCCATCCCAAAAGCTTAAGTTGTTAGGAGGTGGGCCAACAATAGTTTTATACTTTAACAAAATGTAACTAATTGTATATATATGTATATATTATTCAAATTGAACAATTATATCTCTTTCATTTTTCACCAATCAAATAATGTCATATCAATTAAATTATTATGCCACATGAATTAAAATTCTATGTGACTTCAAATATTTTAATTGACAAGATATGATATTAATTAGGGGACACGGGAAGGGTCACAAAACAAATCCATATCTTCATGCACCTACGCACATGTGATCAATATTCACCCGCACTTCTATGTAGGGATCATCAGAAAAATTTTCACAAGTACATGCTTGTGCGATGCTGAAATATTCTAGGTTTTAAGTGGGCCCGTAATTGGAATGAGACTGAAATACACATGCGTGTGTACTATTCAACATCGAATAACAACATAAACGACATATGTATGCATGCAAAGGACAAGGAGAGAAAAGTGGCGACAATGAACGAGTGATCAATATGTTCAAACAAAATGACGGGTCACTCTTCATTTTCGTGCCTTACTTGTAGCCATTTATACTATATTCATGTCCCCAAATCTTCTTGAACGATCGAGCTCGAGCGATCAATCGGCACTTTTTCTTTGCTGCCGTGGAGAGTGTTCATTGTTCAGCAGTTGGGGAAGCCATTGAACTGTTGAACGCACATCCCTTTTTTTTTTTTTTTTTTTTTGAACCATGAAGATATGCCTTTGGTATATGTTTGGAGTGCGCGATAAGGAATGAGATAGGACATAAGTTCACAATTCCTACCAAGCATAAGATACTACTCAACATAATCATTTTCTTTCTTTTTTTCTTTTTGAAAAATCAATATGATTGCTTTCAATCCAATCCTAAACATTGAGGCCCCGTTCATTTCGTTAATTCGAGTTTAGAATTCGAGTTTTGTTACAGTAAAAAACTCTCATAAATAATCACATCTAACTTTTTTGCTACAGTAAAAAGCTCTCACATAAAATCACATCTCAACTCGAATTAAAAATTCGAATCAACGAACTAAACAGGCCCTGATATCTTCTACTTTAGTACATCAGACACGTGAATGTTTAGGATATACTTTAGGGAACCTTGTGTTTTTCGAATAGTAGTATGTCTTTTTTTAATATTAAAATAATATACCCTTATATTTTAAAGATTTCATTTTGGTATCTAGCTAAAACTATTTCTTTGAATATGAAATGCCGTTTAACCATTTTTCTCTTTTACTTATACTTCCGGTCCTTTTTCCTAATTTCAGACAATTAAAATAAAAATAAAAAATGGTAGAAAAGATATTTCATATCTTAAACAAGGTTTCAAAATATTAAGATGATATTTTTTAAAACATCAAGCTACTGTCTCAATGTTATCAATTACAGAGTATATTAAAAATATTTTTTTCCCCAAATTATAATAGGGTATAAAGTGATTTTTTCCTATATTTTATTGAAATTTTACTGTAGTATATAAAAATTAGCTTATTAATAGGTTTCCGTTAGATTATTAGATCCGTATTAACCTTTGTCATTAATCTAATGTCCAGAAACATTAAAACTAAATAAAACCACGTATTGCTTTGCGTCCAAGTATTAAAATCATGTCTCTTTGTGTATATGTTTGTGTTTTGATCCGTGCTTTTTCCCCCACAATTCTATTGGAATGTCATATAGCACATATTGATTTTATTACGTGGGTACAGAGTAGCTTGTCCTACGCTGGTTTAGTATTGCAATGGTAATTACTTTTAACTGTGTTAGGTGAAAAATCACATGTAATAAAAAGCAATTTAGTGTTTAGTAAATTGTATTTTAAAAATGTTGTCGTATTAATTAGAGTTGTGTTTAAATGATTGATAAATGATAATTCTAAATTATTGTTGTAGATTTTAAAATGACCATAAATATGGAGATAAATTGTTATATTTATATCATAAAAAGTTAATAAAATGATTTTTTTTTTCTAAATTTTGCTATATAATTGCACCGAAAAGTTTTAGATTTTATGGGGGCCAATAGTATTTTAAGGATCTTCATGCGATCTTTCTTCTTAAAACCCAATCTATACATATATACATATATATATATATATATTGATATAAAAGAAAAGAGGGTTTCTGGAAAAAGTCAGGAGGGCAAATTTAGTAATATAATTTTATTATGGCATTTTAGGAACTGAAGCTTCAATTGACAAGCTCTAGCACGGTTTCTTCCGTAAGTAGAATCCAAAAGCTGGTCTGAGCAGGTTTTAAAATCTGCTGTTAGGAGCAGTAACTTGTCAAATAATTTAGCCCTGGACATAGTTACCAAACACCTTTTTACCCACAAAATTCTGACATAAGTGCTTTTGTGGGCTGCCGCAGCAACCCCGAACGGGGCCTAATATATATATGTGTATATATATATATATATATATATATATGCACATGCATGAACAGACGCACCATGTATTTATAGAGATCTAATCGGTTCAGTTATGTTAGATAAGAAGGGGAAAATAGTAAAAAAGAAAACAAAATATTATTTTGGACGAGTTCATTGAGACACTAGTTGAAGAAAGTAATTTGATTTAAATTTTTTTTTTTTTTCAATACATTTGCAATATTCCATCCAAATTTAACTGATGTTTCAAGACAATGCAGAATTTAAGAATATGAATGGTATATATATTACAAGTTGCAAGTGAGAGGGAAAGATTTAGAGGCCAATAGTGTTTGCGTGTGTGTGTGTGTCTTTTGGGTGAATATATTTTCTTTTGTTAATTACTAGTCAGAAATCTTGTTTTTTTTTTTTTTTTTTTAATGAAAAAAGAGCAACTGGTATTATTGGTCTCCAAGGTGTTTAGTAGGTGATATTTGATGACTTGCATTTTCTTATTTTAATTTTGGCAAAATACCTTCCCAACTCTGTAAGCATTTACATTTGAAACTTTCTATCTAGTTCTGTCGACTTCCTCACGATTTCTTCCACGTGACCTATCACATGTTATTTTCCCCCGAGAAAGTCCAAAATACCCTTATTTGATTAATCGCGGGAATCAATTTGGGTCTCGTTCATTTCACCGATTTGAGTTTTTAGTTTTAGATTTCTACAGTAAAAAGCTCTCAAAAAATGTCACATCAACTTTTTTTGCTACAGTGAAAAGCTCTCAGAAAATGTCACATCTCAGCTCGAATTAAAAACTCGAATCTGCGAAGTGAACGAGGCCACGTGTTATAATCAATTTTGTTCGATATGGCAGATTAGCGTTTTATTTGGGTTTGATTTCAACGTCTAAGAGAGAGGAAAATTTGGGACTTTTGATGCTGGTGGCTTCCATAACTCGAATTGAACTTGGATTCTGCAACCATTGACAACAGTGAGGTAGCCATGGTATTATTGATGCTTTATTACCTCAGAGACCGATGCCTTTTTGTTTTATGATGTTTATCTTTATTTTTTTTTGCCTACGTACTTTGTAGTTTCAATTCGGTGTCCTATTGCAACAAAAAAATTACTTGATGAAAAACCCTAATTTTATAATTAAATGCAGCAACTTTTCCGATTTTCCTCAATTGAACTCCATGTGAGTTTCCCATGATGCTCAAAAAATAGGGACATGTGGAGGGAAACCATGAGAATTTAATGAAAATGGTCAAGTTTACAAAATTTAAGAATCATTTTTAGAGTTGAAATATAAATGAAATTTAAGAAAAAATTAAAAAAAAATACTTCAGACTGGGCCGGTTCGGGTACAATAATGATCTAGGCTGGCCTAATCTTGAAGGTCTATCATTTTATCAAAATTAAAAAATGACGGTTAAATTGTCATTATTTAAAGAATTTGGGCCTAGGGGTGTGAATTACATGTCAAGACGGTATTCCTGCCCACACAGTGCCATACTTCCATGTGTCAGCCGTTGAGAGGTGTGGAGCACCTTCGTTGAATTCAACTCTCATTCGTTGAGTAACTTTGCAATATATAAGTCAAGAAAAAAGCAAAAAGAAAACCAAATTCAAACCAGAAAAAAGTGAGCGATAGGATTAGG
Organism: Morus notabilis; assembly: GCF_000414095.1. Lineage (NCBI taxonomy): Eukaryota > Viridiplantae > Streptophyta > Magnoliopsida > Rosales > Moraceae > Morus > Morus notabilis. The sequence goes on from NW_010359601.1 coordinate 139,307, forward strand.
AGCCTCCCTCCAAACAGAAAGAAAAAAATAAAAAAAACTGGTCGAGAGAGAGAGATGTCTAGTGGTGTTCTTTGGGGGGTTTGTCCCAAAGAGACCACCACCACCACCACCCTTTTGCTGAGCAGGCTTGTGAACAGAAATGGAGTTCCAATAAGGAGATCCAAAACGTGCTCTTTTTCTTCTTCTTCTTCTTCTAAAGCGTTGGCGTTCTCGGGCACGGTGGCAACCCCAGCGAGATCTTCCGAAGAGAAGGTCTACCAAGTGGTGCTCAAACAAGCCGCTCTCGTCAGAGAACAAAGTATTAGTAACAATAATGGTAATATTACACACAACAAAGACAAAGCTTTGCACTTTAATCCAACCGTTGAAACGACTACTGATGAAAGCACCAATTGGGATCTCTTAAAAGACGCTTTTAATCGCTGTGGCGAAGTCTGTGCCGAGTACGCTAAGACATTTTATCTGGGTACTTTTTCTTTTTCCCTTTCGTTTCAATATATATATATATATATATATATATATATATATTTCTTTTTATGTGCGTCATAAAGTAGTTTATTATTGTTATGATTACTTTTTTCAATATCTCTTTTCGACTTTCAAAAATAACAAAAAGTTATCATCTTTCAAATAAGTCTTTCGTTTGTGTACTTGCTGCTGTTTCCCACTGGCAATATTGTTTGGTTGCTGAGAAAAATGAAAAATAACTCGAAAATTTGGACTTGTGTAGTGATATAAACATAGTCAACGAGCCTTTGTCTTTGAGCAGAGGCACACAATTTTATTTGGTCATATTATAGCAAATCTATTACTATTTACTATTGAATTCAATGATATTTGAACAATATATTTTGGGAAATTTAATTCGTTTTTTTTTTTTTTTTTTGAATCTCAGGCACATTAATCATGACACCAGAACGGAGAAAAGCTGTTTGGGCAATTTATGGTTCGTATGACTATTCCCACTAAGCTTGCCTTTTATTTTTTGTCTGTCAGGTTTGTTGTTCGTCCACTTGCCACTACTCAAGGTCGGTTTAATTCGTTTATTTAAATTTTTAATTTAAGTTGAGATGTGATTTTATATGAGAATTTTTTATTATAATAAAAAAATTAAATACGACTGTTTTTGAGAATTTTTTATTAAAATAAAACTCAAATTTTAAACTCGAATCGACGACAGAATCTTAATTTACCAATCAAATGAATTTTAATACATGTCTATTTTGCTTGGGGGAGTTAAACCAAATTTTAATCATTGTTCTTTGTGTTATGCAAAAGGAGGTCATTTGAAAACCAATGACAATTTAAAAGAAAAAATAAGTGTTATTGAACCAGTGTGTTAGGCATAATTCTATGCCTGGAAAGGCTAGACAAAAAGGAAAGATAAATCCTTTCAGTCTGATTTGCATAAGTTAGTGCGTCTTGGTTATTTTGTTTGCTTTTGATATTTGATGAAAACAAGTAATTTTGGGCGTGCTCAACGATTTGGGATGGTAATTGAAGACTGTTGTTGAGTATGCAGTGTGGTGCAGAAGGACAGATGAGCTAGTGGATGGACCTAATGCTTCACATATCACACCCAAGGCTCTTGACAGATGGGAACAACGGTTGAGTGATCTTTTTGAAGGTCGCCCGTTCGATATGTATGATGCCGCTCTATCTCACGCCGTCTCAAATTATCCCGTTGATATACAGGTACAACCTGACTATATGTCATGAAAAAACCATGGTTATTGATCCACCTACTTGCAGTTAGGTAGAACGTGTCTTATGTTACCATAAGTGAATTTTTAAGAGTTTTCTCTTTGGACAGCCCTTTAGGGACATGATAGAAGGAATGAGGCTAGACTTGAGAAAGTCAAGGTACAGGAACTTTGATGAGCTATACCTTTACTGCTACTATGTTGCTGGGACTGTTGGACTTATGAGTGTTCCTGTAATGGGGATATCCCCGGAATCAAAAGCTTCAACAGAGAGTGTTTACAATGCTGCATTGGCACTTGGGATTGCAAATCAGCTCACTAACATACTCAGAGACGTCGGGGAAGAGTAAGTTTCTTGTGCACATCTTCTATTGAATTAGGATTTCAGCATCATATTAAAAAGTGCGGCATTGTGGAATAAACTTATTAACTCTGTTCCTTTTTGGTTATTATGATATTTTTCTATGAGCCAGTTTAATAAATTATGGATTTGATCTCGCTTTAAGGGTGTATCTGCTTCACGTCAAAACGAAAGGGAAAAAGATGTGCTCCCTTTCCCATTTAATTATGCGTCTACTTTCGTAATTAGGAATTGTAATTTGTTGGGCCCTATATGAATATGAACAATGCTAAGGGTATAGGTGCTGCTCAACACTACACGCTAATAGAAAGTGAGTCCAACAACATGGATCTATAATCGGACTTACTTTCTATTAATTGTGGAGCTGAATCCATTAGTGCTTCTAATCATTTTTTCACAAATATAAGAAATGAGAGAAAGTGGATACTAATCCTTGCACTCCTTAATATTGAATCTAGGTTAAAGGGAAGTAATGTCAAATTTATTTATGTAACCTTAATAAGTTCTCATATAATAAGCCAAAGATTATTTATAATTATGTAAAAGTATATTTTGCTAATTACATTGATAAGATTTCTATTCTTATATTTAATAGCATTGGAAAGGAAATTGGATTATTTTTAATTTCATATTCTAAATGGATAAATTTATACTATCTATACTACATCACTAAGGGCGAATTTCTCCCTTAGTAATTTGCGAAAAGGCATGCATGAAATGTTTTTTTTTTTTTTTTTTTTTTTTTTTTTTGGGGGGGGGGGGGGGGGTTTTTTTTTTTTTTTTTTTTTTTTTTTTTTTGGGGGAGAGGGGAGAGGCTTTTTTTTTTTTTTTAAATACGTTTTGGGCTCTTTTTTTTTTCTTACTTTTTGCTTTAGATCTTTTTTTATGCTTTTATCTTTATTTCTTTTGTCTTTTTTTTTCTTCTTTCTCTTTTTGTTTTTTTAACGATTTATATAACCGTTGTTTTAAATGAATTACGTGCATAGAATACGCATTTTTTGACTAGTAAAAACCAAAAAGAGAATCAATAATTCCCATTAATATTCATTTTTACATTTTTATTACGGCTCGGTAAACATGCCCTGAATGTTGTGATAATGTTGAGTTGATCATGGCAGCGCTAGGAGAGGAAGGGTATATCTCCCACAAGATGAACTTGCACGCGCCGGCCTATCGGATGAAGACATCTTCCGTGGGAAAGTAACGGACAAGTGGCGGAGTTTTATGAAGGGCCAAATAAAGAGAGCTAGAATGTTCTTTGATGAGGCTGAGAAGGGCGTTTCAGGGCTCAACTCGGCAAGTCGATGGCCAGTGTGGGCATCTTTATTACTATATAGACAAATATTGGACTCTATTGAAGCCAATGACTATGACAACTTCACGCAGCGCGCTTATGTAGGAAAAGCAAGGAAATTCCTATCCCTTCCCGTGGCCTATGCCAGAGCAATTATGGGATCCTCACAAACTGCTTAGTTGGTCACACAATTAGAGTCAAATTTGATATCTTCATGGAGTTTTTTGAATTTGTCCCAAATTGTGAATTTTTGCTGACAAATATTGAAATTAAATGTTCATAGTAAATTTCTGCTGAAATTTTGTAAATCTTAGATCAATTTTTCTCTGTTAAACAAAGATCAATTTTCACTTCAATTTTGTTAGTGCATGAATTCCAACATCCTCGTATGATCATCAATCGTTCATGGGCATTCACGTGGATCATGTATTATGTATAATTGAACTAAAGTTGCTTTATGCGGAAATAGTACACAAAATTTAGGGAAATTTCTGCAAAGTCACCCACCGAAGTAAAATGGCTGGCTTTTTGTCCAATTGAGGAAAATGACTGTAGATTTATTATTTACTGTATATTATGTAATCTAAACGATTCCCAGGATCAAATTAGTACTACTAGTACTCAATAACTATTTTTTTTTTAAATAGGAAATTTATTATGTACTAATACCAATAAATCCGTTACTTGCTGTGTAAAATATAATCAACTAGAAAGGTCATAACTGAAGAAATGATCTATTGAAAGTACTTCATTTCTAACTCTCGTATTTGTACCAAAAATTATCCGTTTTGTATAATTTTTTAATTTCACGTGATTTTGCCTATATTTAATGGTAAAAAACTGAGCCTGTCAGTGGAGAGGCTCTGTTAGAGAAAATCTTTTTTTCATCTATAAAAATCTGGATACATTGAAACATCATGCATAACAGTATTCAGGCAAAGCTTCAAAAAAAAAAAAAAAAAAAAAACCCTACTATTCAGGCAACGCTTGAGCTGTCCCCTTGAGTCCTTTGACCAATGTACAGTTTCAAAATTTTCCATCAGGAAGATTTTTTTATTGTATACCGCAACCTCACTATATAGTTTATTAGTCCCGTTTATTTCACCGATTTAAGTTTAAAATTTGATATTTGTTACAGTAAAAAGCTCTAAGAAATAATCACATCTAACTTTTTTATTACAGTAAAAAACTCTCACATAAATTCACATTTTAACTCAAATTAAAAATTCAAATCAACGAACTAAATAAAAAAAAATTTATTTATTCATTCAAAAGATGACACAAGTAATATCCGCATACTTTGCGTCATGTAATTGGAGAGCAACCATGTATATATGAGAAAAATATCTTTTTAGACTATAGGAGTCTTAATTTTTACTCTTCACTTTTGATTAACACCCTTTTAATCAAATATGATATTAGTTAAAAGGTATTAATTAAAAATAAAAGGTAAAAATCTAAACACGTGTACTTCTAAAATAAGTTCAGTAATTTGACATATATTTATAATTTATGATTGGACAACAAGTATATTGGTATTTGGTTGCTTTGAGCACCGTCCGCTTTCCAGTATTTTTCTTACCTTATATCTGATGTGGGGTTGTCACAAGGTTGAGAATGATGTCCTAAAAGCATGAGATGTAATATGATATTTATTATTTATTTAATAAAAGAGTTTATTCATTATTTTATGTGCATATATTAATGAATATTAATGAATATTAGTGAAAATTCCATTATTATTTATGTTACCTTAAATATTGTATATAAGTGTTATATGTGAGAGGGTAATATTTAAGGGAAAATTCCATTATTATTTATGTGACCTTAAATATTGTATATAAGTGTTATATGTGAGAGGGTAATATTTAAGGATAATAATCAAAACGACATTCGTAATGAATTTAAATTTAAATTTGTATTTTTTAATTAAAACATTATTAATATAGTTCATTCCCATTTGGAATGGAACGGTGTTATCCGCACTATTAATATGGTGAGATATTGAATGAGTGTATTACACATAATGAGATTATATGAAACAGGGACATAGACATAATATGAATTTCAAATAATTTTCATTAAGTATAGAAATTCTAATTGAGTCTACCGATAGTCATATATAGAATGATCTTAATCTTGAGTTCTTAGTAGACTCATATATATGGATTTGTGTATTTTGATTTACTTGATACGTATTTTGAGATCCTGAATCCCATTTCTTGTATTTTGAAGACATGAAGAAGTGGGTAGCTGAGAATGTTATTATACGCGATGGAATCCATTCATTCTTGAGAAAGAAGTAGATAAATAATTCTCTTGAGGGTTGATTCGGTACTTGTACCAGTAGGAGCTCTGATTCATGAATTTGTTTTATGAATCACTATCCATTAGAGAATCATGGTATTCAAGGATAAATACGTAATTAGAGAGGTTAACAGATTTCCCCTAACTCTAATTATGAATTATTTATGGAGGATTGATCTATATGCAATGACAATATCAAATGGACACTTCACAGTTTAAAAGTAATTTATGTCTATAATTACGAGAGTGCATATCCAAGTTTATAGTGGAATAACTATTGGAATTAATATAATTAATGAATTAATTAAAGAGTTTAATTAATTATTAATTTTATTGGAGCTCAGAATTATAGGTCCATAAGTCTCCGCATCGTTCTTGTAATTCTACAAGACACTAAGGGCAAAATGAGAATTTTATAATTATGGAATTCTAAAATAAAATGCTTAAGGATAATTAATTGAGAATTAATTATAAATTAAATAATATGATTATTTAAGTTTAAATTTAAATTTAAAATTTGAAACACACATGTGAATGTGTTTACATAGTGTGAATGCACAAGACAGTATGAATCCCTTTGGGATTTAAATTGCTTGCTCTCCATAGTTATCCAATTAACTTATTTGATAAGTTGTCCAATTTGAAAATCAAATTGATTTAAGTTTGACTTAAATTGAAATTTGAATTTAAGTTAAAAATTGGACTGTAGGATAAAATTTTGTCATATTCTTTATCCGTATAATTGCGCCTACCACAGGGAGGAATTCCCTTTGTGGTGGCCGGCCATATAGGATAAGGGAGAGAGTAGATTTTGTTTCAAAATTAAATTTAAAGTGAGAGATAATTAACAAGTTTTATCTTAGAGATAAAGATAAGCTTCCTTCTGGGAGTCTGACTGTTACTATATAAAATAAGAGATTGTAGAAAATTGTTAGACACAATTTTTTGCTCTCCCTAGCATAGGTGGCCGAATTCTATAGAGTGAGGAAAGGAAAAATTTTCCCCCAAATTCCACGTCGTGCATGTGTCGGTGTTCGTGAAAAACTTAAGTGTTTTGTTTTTAATCCAGTTTTATTTTAGGTGTGCCCACACACACGTCTTCGTAGATTCAAGAAATTGACGATGAAGATTCTGGTGTTCTAAACTAGATGGGAGCGAGGAATGTTTGAGGCCAAAGATATCAAGATATCATCCTAATTGGTCACTAGATAAATAAATTAATTTGATTAATTTATTCGTGCATAAATTAATGTAATCTATAGGTATATCAAAGTTTTATAAAAATTTTGTTATACACGATCCGCTGATCACACACTTCCACATTTGAAATAAATTCAATAATTTGACATATATTTATAACTTATGATTGGAAAATGAGTATATTTGTATTTGGTTGCTTTGAGCATCGTCCCCTTTCCAGTATTTTTCTTACCTGATATCTGATGTGGGGTTGTCACAGAGTTTGATCGCAATCCGAAAAGGTAATACTAGTGAGCGCCTCTTAAAGTGAAAATTGTTTGAGGTTATTTTTTATCTATTCATTTATTTTAATTCATCTTAACTCAAGTGTAATCCTAATAATTAGAGATACCAACTTAAATCTCAATTTTTATGTATCAACTGATGTAATATGTGAGTTCTCATATTTTTAATTGTAATATGTGAGTTCTCATAATTGACGTAGCAATATTTTAAACACACGCTAATATAAAAATGACAACTAACATGTTACATAAGTTAGTATATAAAATTTGGGATTTAAGTTGGTGTACCTAGCATTATTCTTAATATAATTTGTGTTGACTGTTGAAAATTGATTACTAATAGGGAGTTTGTCTTGTAGAGCCTTCTTACCGATAAGGTCCAAATTTTGAGCGATAAATCTGATCAAAATCACATCATAATGAAAAAATATTGGGAACATATAGTTTTTAATACATATATAAAGACTGAAAGTGAGAAATTACTGGTGATTTATTTATTTTTATTTTATTAGAGAAGCTCTTATAAAAAATCACATAAAACACATCGTAATAGAGAGAGAGGAATAAATGATGGACAAGGTACACAACGCAATAGAGAGAGAGAGAGCAATAAATAATGGACAAGGTAACCGGTTGAAAACCCTAACACCAGTTGACAGTTTGTTGGTCATCGTGAAATATTTACTCTCAAAATATTTTATCTCATTTAATTGATTAATTAAAATTTACTTTAGATTTGCGCCAATTTCATATATATGCTTTTCTTACCTATAATTCGAATTTGAACGGTAAAAATTATTATCTTGACTTGTGGTTCTTTATTTTGAGGGTCATCTAATTTCTTCTGTTTTTTTGACCTTCTAGCACTTGATGCTCAGTTGCATTTAGCCCACTATATATGAGGCTTGTTTAGTAACTTTTGCTTTTGTTTTTAAGCGACAAATGATGAGAAGTAAAAAAAAGTCTTTTATTAATGCTCCGTTTCGTAGGAGGAAATGGAAAAGGGAGGAAAAGAAAATATACAAACGAAAGAAAATGTGAATGAGAAAAAAGAAGTTGGCTCTCCTCTATTTTGTTTGGTGTGGTAGGAAGAAAGAAAATGAGTGTTTAATTAAATTACGATTTTACTAATTTTTTAATATTATTTTTGTTTTAAAATAATGACAAAAACGTAATTTAACTATTTAAACTCATACAAATACAATTTCTCAGTTTTGGAGAGATAAAAAATGACAGGACTCATGTGTCCTTTCTTTCATATAATTTTCTCTTCCCTCTCATGATTTTTTCTCTTATCAAACAATTTAAAATTCTATTTTTTTTAAAAAAAATTCTTTTTCTCTTATCAAACAATTTAAAATTCTATTTTTTTTAAAAAAAAATTCTTTCGTTATTTTCTTTCCTCGTACTTTTCACTTCTGCTAAACATATTAAACAATAAAAATCGTTTGAAACCATATTAAAAATCACTTGAATAGGTTAAAATGATTTTTTAATTTTTTAATAAACAATAAAAATATTAAAATAAATTTATAGTATCTAATTGAAACTCAAGTACAAGTTTCAAAAGACTATTTTTAAGATTTTTTTTTTAGAATACACATTTTGTTTGTGACTTTAATTGAAAATTCTTCAAAAAAAGTCGAAACACTTCTATAGAGCTTCCAAACATTAACAGAAGCAACTTATGGTCTTAGAAAACTAAAAGCAGCTAATGAAATTTAAAATTTTATATCAGGCATTAAACGAGATTTATTATAGCATTTTTTAAAAGTATTATAACATTTTTATTACTTATTAGAAAATATAAAAACTATTTTGACTCAATTAAACTCTTTTAAAAATATGATTCTAAAGGCTTACCGACTAAAAAGCCACAGGTTTTTATTTCTATTATTCTACGGATCAAAAGCAAAAGCCAAACGAACCCACAGTTGATCAAGTAGTGGACAGGACTGTGAGCAAGCATAAATAAATAATAAAAAATAAAAAGAAAATAAAAAGAAAATAAAAACGTGTCCTAGCACATTAACACACACACAAAATAAAATAAAGAAAAAGTGTAGGACGTGGCTTACGTGTGCATGCAGAATGAATGGTATGGCTACGTCCAACGCACATCTCACAGAGTTCGAGTGGAACCCATTTCTCCACTTCGTCAAAACCCAACGTCATATTCCTCACCACTCACTCACTTGCCATTACCTAGTATTGGTGGCATTCCACGTTGGAAGAGAGTTACCAAAAAAAAAAAAAAAAAAAAAAAAAAAAAAAAAAACCCTCCATTTTTTTTTTTTTTTTTGGCAATTTTATAGTAGGTAAGACTTTTTTATTATACCGTTACTACTATTTTAACTATTAAATTAACTTTTGACGTTATATCTGCATGATTTTGTATTAAACTTTGAGGCGGGACCTAAAATTACTTCCAATTGTAAATGTGACAGTAAAAATTAATACTAATACAAGGGTTAAAACAACAGTATTCATTAATATAATAGGCTTTAAAAATTCTTCTTACCATAAATAGTGCCATAGTTTTTCCCCTAAAACAATTAATAAGACCCATTCATAAATTTTACTAGTTTAACCGAGTCATCAATTTTAGTGGGGCTCGAACGAATATTACTCAAATTCATGATAGATTAGTTCATAAATTTTATTTATTTTTTTTATAAGGAGTCTCACAATTAAATTTTTCTTTGCGAGTGCTTTGGCCCTATTTTTACATTCTAAAACCATCCTTATCCCTATATTTATCGCGCTAAGGCGAGGATAAAATCAGAAAATCCCTATATCTATTCTCAATCTTTGTTACGTTGTTTATTATTCACGAAATTTTCTATGAATCGAAACAAAAATAAGTTAAAATTCATCCTAAATTCAATCAAAAATTTAATATTCTCACCCTGAAAATTACAGAAGAAAGTAAAATAAAGAAGAGAAAATAGAGATCTAACGTAGCTAGATTTTGCATCTGTATTCACGGATTAGAAGAAGAGAGAAATTTATTAGCAAGGAGCATTATTAATCCTGCTTCATATTACACAGCCGACCCTAGTAAAGAAATGAGAAGGAGAGAAAAAGAGAGTGAGTCTGCCAGAATTCCGAAATCGCTTTTGGGTCCTCGTTGGAATTCCGATCCCGAAATTTGGTCACAAGACTCGTATCGTTATGCCCTTTTCAAGGCGGGGTGGCTTCATTGGACTGGATCTGATTTTGTTTAGAGGATGAGGATCTAGATAGCTTGGAGTCGTTTTTTGGTACATTTCTCGTCTGGTGTTTGTACTCTTTCAGGGTTATGTTCTGAATGATGGTGGGCATCTTTTGGAGGTGGTAGTGTCGGCTCCAGATGTTGACGGTGGTGGCGCATGTGTTTCACGTTATGCTATTTGAAGATATCTCGTCAGCTTCGCTGCTTATCCCTAGAAGTGTTCTTCCTATCCTAAAAGTCCTCTTGTCGGCTATACTTCTATTGAAGGTTTTCGGCAGTTGTGCTTTGAGTTTTAGTTTTAGTCTAATTAAGGCGTCGATATTTCCGTCTAGCTTTAGTATTTTATTTATAATAATGGAGGTGGTTCTCCTATCCATTTGAGTTTGTTTGTTGTCTGCCAGATTTAAGTCTTGGTGAGTTAGAAGTTTTGCTAGTTATGAATCTATACAAAGATGTTGGTTGCCTTACATGCTCTTAATGAAACTTTTCTGATATTGGGTCTCGTCTTGTATCGTCTCCCTTATACTTCATTATAATTTACTGATGGAACCGGATTTTATCGAGTGTTTTGTATTGTGTACCATAAAATTATCCGCATTATTATTGATCTCTGCAAGACTTTTTAGTTAAATGAAATTTTACTTTAAAAAACATTTTAATGTTTTCAGAAAACAAATAATATTGCAACACTAATACATATAGAAAAAATATTAACATTAGGGTTAGTCATATATATATTGTTAAAGAACAAATAATATGTGTATATATTTTTCTAAAATAAGTACAAGAGGCAGTAAGTGCTCTTCCCATTTCTGATCTAGTATGACCCTGACTTTGGTATAGGAAGTTCTCTCCATCCCCATTTTAATCCCATTAACAGTCTTCTCTTCCTTTCTTAATAAGCGATGGGTAGAGCTGTAAATTTAGGCTGGACTAATCGGGGTCGGCCCAAAATTTGGGGCCGAGTAAAAGTTTCGAGCCTAAAAACTTACCAGCCTAAACACCATTTTTTAAAAAAGTTTTTTGAAATTACCTTATAAAAGTCTATTAGCCCCATCAAGCTTTAGTGTGGGTTGAGCTGATCCTCCCACATTTTGAGAAAATTGCTAAACTTACTATTAAAAGTGTATGAATTTAAATTTTTATCACTTATTTTTTATTAGTATCATTTTTGGTGTACTCTTTTGTTATTTGACTAAAAAAGATATTAATAAAAAATAAAAGATAAAAATTAAAACCTATGCACTCTAAATTTTTACCACTTATTTTTTATTAGTATCCTTTTTGGTGTACTCTTTTGTTATTTGACCAAAAAAGATATTAATAAAAAATAAAAGATAAAAATTAAAACCTATGCACTTTTAAGAGGTATTCAAAATTTTTCACTATTTAGGATCAAACAGCCCGAACCCTTACCTCTAGGACTTATCTCTATGGAGAACGATGTTATCCTTAGACAAACATGCTACATGTAATATTCTATATTAGAAAATCCCCTAAACATGCTTTGTTTGTATTTAAAATCTAAAGAAATAACAAGTCTCTTTCGTGACAAAGAACACCATAATTGACTTAGCAAAACATAGCAATACACTCAATCTAACACAATCTATTGAGGCGACAACACTAAAATATGTTTTAAATTATTGAATTTATTTCAATTTATATAATCGACTTCAAAATATTATTTCATCCAATCGATTACGTAAAAGAGTTAAAATACCCTTCCGTATAAATCCGTTTATGAAACTAACGAAATAGTTGACATGACATGTTCAAATCTTAATTAATAAGGAGTGATTTGGAATAAATGCCATAAGTAGATCCAATTCTCCTCCTAAAATTTAAATTGTAAAAAGGGAAATACTAAAAAAGTAATAGAAAAATATTTCTCACAAAATTGAAAAGAACAAAAATGTTGGAGATCTTGTTGGGCGCTGCTGGTTCGCCATCGGGGGAGGAGGATTTGGGCTGGTAGCTTTTTTAATTATTTTGTTAATAATTAATCGTTTTCTTATAGCTCTAAGTAAGTTTTTACTTCTTATTGCCCGTTCAGTTTACTAATTTAAGTTTTTAATTTGAATTGAGATGTGATGTTGTGTGAGAACTTGTTATTGTAACAAAAAAGTTAATTGTGATTGTTTCTGAGAACTTTTTACTATAATAAAACTTGAATTTTAAACTCGAATCAGCGAAAACGGGTGAGGAATTTTTTGGCCACTTTTGGGTAAAACAATGACTTTTAAATAGTTAATGGGTCCTTCTATAGTATAATTTCGAATTGATAATACATGTTTTTGACCGTATAATTTGATCACAGTTTTATGAAAATGAAAAGTAAAATATTCAGTTTTTAATATAGATCTGTAACTGAAAAATAAAAATTCACTGGTAATTTATTTTGACAAATATTATTGCAGAAATCTCCGCAATTAAAAGCCATATTGACATAGAACATCTATGCAGCTAATCCTCTCTCCTTTTTTTCAACCGATTAAAGTGAGACCGAACAAAAGTAATCTTACCAAAGGGCAGCCATTGTAAGACGCTAAACACATATCCATATCTTTCCATGTGGCAGCCCCACAGAAGTGGAGCATATTTCCATTTCGCTATCTTTTTATCTTTTCTGTGATCATGAGTATATCCGTATCTTTTGCAAAATCACCAAAACTAGGAGCAATGAAGAAACTCGTAACAAGCAGGTAAAAGAAGAAGGGGAGCAAACAAACAAATAAGCGGCCAAAAAAAAAAAAAAAAAAAACCTTGAATCCCAACAAAAAAAAAAGCAAAAGGAAAAACTACTGGTCACCCATTTGCCAACCCAAGATCACCATTCAAGAACCATCCATCTTCTCAATACCCAAAGAAAAGAACACCAAAATTGAAGAGAAGATATCATTTTGGTAGTAGTAGTATTCTGTTGTTGTTGTTGTTGTTGAGAGATGTCTGGTGTGGTTCTTTGGGTGGTTTGTCCTAAAGAAATCAACACCAACTCTCTTGTTCCTCTCCTGCCCAGAAATGGAGTTCCAATTAGGAGATCCAAAATGTGGTCTTCTTCTTCATTTTCTGCTTCTAAGCTGAGTTTTTCAAGTGGGGTTTCGGCATATTCTGGAACAGTCGCAAACCCGCAAAGATCTTCGGAAGAGAAGGTGTATGAAGTTGTGCTGAAACAAGCTGCTCTTGTTAGAGAACAGAGGATCACCCGCAAAGAGAAAAAAGCTTTGGGGTTGATTGAAACTGATAAAACCACCAATTGGGATCTCTTGAATGAAGCTTACGACCGTTGTGGTGAGGTTTGTGCTGAGTACGCCAAGACCTTTTATCTGGGTACCTACTATTTTCTTCTCTCTTTGTTACGTGTTCGAGTTCTTCACTTTTTTTCTTATCTAGTTTTTTTATTTTTTTATTTTTATGCATAATACTCGAATAATTTTTTTTTCCTTTTCTGTTTCGCCCTTTAGAAGAAGGGAGGAAAAAAAAAGATTTTTTTTTTTTGTTTCGTTCTGTGTTTTCTCTGTTTCCCGGAAACAACTTGTCTGGTTGCCAAGGAAAATGAGAAAGAAAAGGGAGAGAGAGGAGAATTTGGCATCAGAAGGTTATTTTTATAATTGTGACCTTTTAGCCTTTAAGCAAAAGGTTTACATGGTTAACTTTGGTCATTTGCCAAATGCTATTATCAACGTGCCAGCTATTAGAGAAACATTATTGATGAGAATTTAAAAGCAAAAGAGAAAATGTTGATGTGGATTTTGTTGGAATGGAATTCGATTACGGTCATGAATTTGAGACTCGCGAAGTGATTTGCTTTGGGTGATTCTTTCAAAGCTATGCATATCCTTGTTCTTATTTTTATTTTTATTTTTATTTTTTTATCAGTTGCCAAAACAAGTTTGAGTGTTCGTCTTCCCTTGATTCTCAGGAACATTGCTCATGACACCAGAACGACGAAAGGCTATTTGGGCAATTTATGGTTCGTATAATACTATTAATTTTCCCTCTAAGCTTGCGTCTCTTTATGTTTGTTTATTAATTTGTCTTTGGGGTTTGTGGCGGTCCACTTATATAATTTGACAATATACTAAAATTGGAATACATTGAACAAACGTTTGTTTAGTTTCTGGGGTAGTTACATTGACTCTTATATTTTTGTTTAAACAATTGGGGTCATTTGGCTTTCTCTTAATTTTTCTGAGTTTATATGTTTTATTTCAGTGTCTAACAAAAGTTAGCTAGTTTGGTTTTTCAAATTTGGTCATCATTTTAGTCCAACAATTAAGGCTATATTCCAGACCCAAAAAGCCTCATTATCCTTTTGTTTTTTCTTTTTTTTTTTTATATAATTTTTTTGCCCCTCATTTGGAGGAAGAAACAAGCCCTTTTCAGTATCAATGATATGTACCAAACATTTTTTATTTTTTTATTTATTTTTTTTTTTTATGATTGGCAAAAGACAACAAACTGAGTAGATAATATGAATTTTGATCTCAGTAGGCCACTGTCAACTTCCTCTTGCCATGATTTTCACAAGAATTGATCAGTTTTTTGTTTTTGTTTTTTTTTCTTCTCTGCAGTGTGGTGCAGAAGGACCGACGAGCTTGTCGACGGGCCTAATGCTTCGCACATTACACCAAAGGCTCTTGACAGATGGGAGAATAGATTGACCGATCTTTTCGAAGGTCGTCCGTTCGACATGTATGATGCTGCTCTATCTCATACTGTCTCGACGTACCCTGTAGATATACAGGTAGAACAATTGTACATAATGTCATCTAGTCCTTTCTTCACCAGAGCTTTTCTTAAGTTCCAAATTACTAGAACTTTGTTATGTTTGGACAGCCCTTCAAGGACATGATAGAAGGAATGAGGCTAGACTTGAGAAAATCAAGGTACAAGAACTTTGATGAGCTATACCTTTACTGCTACTATGTTGCTGGGACTGTGGGACTTATGAGTGTTCCTGTAATGGGGATATCTCCGGAATCCAAAGCTTCGACAGAGAGTGTTTACAATGCTGCATTGGCTCTAGGGATAGCTAATCAGCTCACTAACATACTCAGAGACGTTGGAGAAGAGTAAGATTAACCATTCTAATAACGATAATTCATTTATTTATTTCCTTATTTTATAAGAATTATTGAATCAACATGTTTTTGGCGCCTTATATGATATGCAAAATAGGATACCATTATGTATGATTGTTTGTCAAGGTAAAATAATGTCCTTCAATCCAAGAGAATAGTCCTTCCAAATATTATTCAATCTTGCAAATGAAACAAGGCCTAATGGAAAACACCCCCCCATTTTATTCTTTTGGTAAATCATAAACTATATTATGCATATTGATTTTATATCACATTTCTTAAATTTACATACATTTAAAACTCCACTTTTCTTTTTGAAAACTCTTTCGTTGCAGTTTATGTAAAACTATAGGTGGAGTATTTTCTTACTACTCCCCCAACTTCTTAGTTTTGTTGTTGAGGCTTTTTTCTTGTTGCTGTTAAGTGTGTGCAACCTAATTAATGTCCTGATAGCACGTGAATCTACCTTCTGTGTGATTCTCTGATTCGCTTTTCTTTTGATTTTTTTGCTCTCGGTAGTGAAGAATTATACAATCACGCTTATGTGTGTGTTGAGACTTACATTGTTGAGTTGGTCATTGCAGTGCTAGGAGAGGAAGAATATACCTCCCACAAGACGAACTCGCGCGTGCTGGCCTTTCGGACGAAGACATCTTTCGGGGGAAAGTAACGGACAAGTGGCGGAGTTTCATGAAGGGCCAAATAAAGCGAGCTAGAATGTTCTTTGAAGAGGCTGAGAAGGGTGTTGCAGAGCTCAATGCAGCAAGTAGATGGCCGGTGTGGGCGTCTTTGTTAATATATAGACAGATATTGGACGCTATTGAAGTCAATGACTATGACAACTTCACAAAGCGTGCTTATGTAGGAAAAGCAAAGAAATTCCTATCTTTGCCTGTGTCCTATGCCAGAGCGCTTATTGGCCCCTCAACAGTGTCCTAGTTGATCATGTTAAATACCAATTTGGCATCTTGAGATTTTGAATTGTCTCAAAATTGTAAATTCCTGCTTATACTATTGAAGAAAAAATCATTTTAGGGCCGTACAAGTTGAATTGTATATCTTAGGTCAATTTTAATGAGCGAATGTCTACTTATAATAGCATAGTTTTCACCTTTCAAGCTGGAATAAAATCATTTTTTTGTCTCATTTTTGCAAAAAGGGTTCGTAAGTTCATGCTGTGAACATAGAGACTAAGAACTTTATGGATTCTTATCAAATTTAGAAAGAATAAAAATATTTTGTGGCTTGATTATAAACGCATGCCACTTAGCAGTCATTAACTCAAGTATAAAAGATATAAGACCTAATTGAAGAATCCTTATAGTCAGACTATGAACACAACGAACTTACTCCTCCAATAATACAACTGGAAGTATTATATACAGTGACAGAGACAAACTTATACTTTAATGGGGCATACACTAAATTTTTCCCTTGAAGTATACAAATATAAACAAAAAGGTGTGAGGTTTAGTGGGGCATACATGAAAAAAAAATTGTATCTCAGTGAGGCAAAACTAGAAATTCAGAAATTTTTAAAGGTTGTTTTTAAAAAATAAGAAAAATTCATCGGAGGAGGCAGCTCCTGCTTGACCTCACCATTGACTATATACGTGTTCTCCTGTTTTAAGTGAGATTTAAAGAAATCAGAGTCGCTATTTTATCATTCATCCTTGAGAGGTGCTTTTCTGGACGCTCTTTTTTTTTTTTTTTTTTCCTTTTAAATCCTTAAGGGCCTGTTAATTTTGTTATTCGAGTTTTTAATTTGAGTTGAGATGTGACTTTATGTAAAAACTTTTTATTATAGCAAAAAAAAGTTAGATGTGATTGTTTCTGAGAGTATTTTGCTGTAATAAAACTCGAATTTCAAACTCGAATCGGTAAGATGAACGGGGCTTAAATTTATCTCATTGAAATAATTTTTCTTCCTTAATTTGCTTATATTGAAACAAATTTTAACAAATATATTCCACATAAGTTATTTTTTAACCCTCTAAAATATTATTATATTAAAAGCAATTTTCGTAATTTTTTTTTCTAATTGTCCCACTAAAATATTATTTTTTTCCAAATGCATCCCTACATATAGGATTTTTTTTTTTTGGCTCACAGTCCTCTCAAATACTCTATTTTCCCATAAACATTTCTCCCTAATTTGCCGATGTTGAAATATTTTTTTTTTCCAAAGATGTCCTTGCTTAATTATTTTCTTTCCCATAGGCCATCTAAATTGTTATTATCTCATATTTACGTTCTAATTAACTTTCTATTTAGCTTGCCTACTACAAACCTTTTTTTTTTTTTCCTCAAGTATGTTCTACTTGTCTACATGATATATGTAACATTCAACTAAAACACTACATGTTCCGATTGAAATATGTACTTCGGTTAGTTTGCTTTTTTTATTTATTTAAAATTACCTATTTACTTTTTTATTTATTCCTACTAAAATAACATTTCTCAAATGTGCATTTACTTTGAATATTTATTCTTTGAACTAAATGTGTGGGCAAAAATAATACACACGCACCTTCGAATTTTGAAAATAATTGTAAAAACTCGGCCTAAGTGTTCTCTCACAACCCAAAAGGTAATAAATACAAATTATAAACCACTTATAAATTATATACACTAAAATAGTTGTCTATTCTCAGTTTTACACTTGAATATTGAGATTTTAAAATCTGATATCTCTACTTTCAAGAATAATATATATATATATATATATATATATATACACACACATATATCCACGAGCACAAGCATCACGCTAGGCACATTAAACCATATATCTATTCTCTACCTATATTAAAAGCGTGATAACGCTTATGCTTGTTGGGTTGACACGCGGGCATGTTTTTTTTTCTTACGTTTGTTTTTTAATCCTCAATTATTTTTTGTTTACATATTTGCCATTTATTTATGTTGTTTCTCATTTTTTGACTTTTTCCACATATTTTTAAAACCACTTCATTAAATTATTTTTTCCTTCTTAATTTCTCATTTAAAATATTTTTGTATTCTTACTCAAGAGCCCGTTTCGTTCATGGTTATAACTAGTGATTTTGATTATATATTCAAACTTTGTGAAGGACTCCTTTGATGCAAACTTTTTAAATTCAAATATTTTTTGAGAAAAAATACTGTAACAAAATAAAAACCATTAACTTGAACCCATAAACATAATTTTCTTACCATTATTATTTTTCTTTCTATAATTTCTCAGTTAAAATATTTTTTACAAATATGTTCTTACTCTAGTAGTTTTCTTACAATCCTTTATATGTTTTAGGTTACATGTGTTTAACTAATTTTTTGTTCTTATTAATTACACTGAAACATATTTGCTCGAATATATCCTTTAGCAAACATTTTTCTTCTTCTTATATGTACACCTTAATTACTTTACTATATTTGATTTGTTTTTAAATATGTTATATATTTCAAAAAAATCACTGTTGAAATAATGATGCTCAAATATGCACTTATATAAACATCTTCTTTTTTTTTTTTTTCATATGTACACTCTAATTAGGTTTTTACTTGATGTTTCCATATCAAAATATATTTTTTAGCATGTTCAATTTTATTTATGACAATACAACATGCGCCATAAACATACATTGTGATTGAAATACACATTTTGATACATCTATTTTAAAAAATTATAATTTTTTTAAATGCGCCTCCTCCAAAATTACACATATATTTAACTATTTTTAATCTCTTATACTGCAATGTGTTTAAAATTAAAATGAGTTTCTTTAATAAATTGCTTGGCACACACGGTAATACATGCTCAACATATCCCTGAAACTAGTAAAAGATAAAAAGTCAGCAATAAATAAGGGGACATTTCCAAAATTGTCATAACAAAATCTGTATATTTTTGTGAGCTCTTTAATGACATTTTTATTCAAGGATAATTTTAATTTGGTATTACGTGTTATAGTGAAATTGTCTCTTAGTATCCTATATTTTTGATAATTTTAAATTGGTATCTCAATGTGTAAAAAAAAATCAGTTTTTGATACCTTGAGGCCATTTTTCCAGACATAAAATGTCAAATTTACCTTTTAAATGTTTTAAAAAAACTTTATCCATGTAACCAAACATCTTTTTTACCTTTAAAAATCTTAAAAGAGTAAATTCAGATAAACCAAATCAGAAATTATTAAAAAGGTAAATTCGACATTTCATGTCCCAAAAAAAGTCTCATGTATAAAAAATTATCTTGAATAAAAATGTCATTGAGGAACTCACAAAAATATTTGGATTTTGTTAGGACAATTTTGAAAACCATATCCAGTATAATAAAAATGTGATGAAGTAGGCAGTTGTCGACCTTTTTTTGTTTTTATTTTATTTTATTTTTCTATTTATGCCCTTCATCTTTTGTATTTTTTACTTACTTGTTATTTACTTCTTTCTCCTACTTAAGACTTAAGAAAAAGCGGTTAATTTATGTTTCCATTTATACGCTTCACTTTTTATACTATTTACTTATTTGTTACCTACTCTTTTATCTTACTTAAGGCTAAAAAAAATGCGGTTTAATTTTTATTTCTATTTATACTCTTGAACTTTTTATTTTTTACTTGTTATCTACTCTTTTCTATTCCTTAGGGCTTAAAAAAGAGCAATTAAATTTGTGTTTTCTTTTATACCCTTTGCCTTTAGTACTTTTTACTTTCTTGTTTTCTATTATTTTCTCTTATTTATAGCTTAAGAAAAAATAATTTATTTTTTATTTCCAGCCCTTCGCCTTTTGTACTTTTTCCTTACTTGATATATATAGTTTTCTTTTATTTAGAACTTAAGAAAAAGTGGTTAAATTAAATAATAATTGTATTATGTGTCGAAGTTGACTTCTGAACCATTGCCCATCAAAAACTACGTAAGGTTTTGTTATTTTATTTATTTTTTTCTCTTACTTAGGACTACGAGAATATGGTCAAATTAAATAATAATGTTTCTATTACATGATAAAATGATGATGTTATCATTTTATTTAGACTAAAACCTCATATTAATAAGAAATGTCAAATTTATTTGCATCAAGTTTCTGTTTCATAACTTGTTTTTAACAATATAGATACATTTTATATAGAACATTGTCAGGCAAATTAATTATCATTTTCTTGTGCTATATTTTTCAAATAAGAAATAAAATATTTATCATTATTTATAACCTTTTAAAATTATTATACTCCTTCTTCATAACTCTCTATATCTTTTAAACTATAATTAATAGACTCTATGATTATTTAGAACTTATTTATCTACTTTACAAAATTATTTTTCTAATAAACAATAAATATAATAGTTAAATTTATGTCCTATTTATGTCCTATTATAATATAAGCCTGTACTGCCTTCAAAAAGAAAAAAGATGCACTTTCAGTAGAGCACAATAAGAAAATACATAAACTAATAACAATAATAAAAAGTTAATCAGAATTCCATCACTAAACGTAGGTATAAATATAATTCTTTTTATATGTCGGAATGTTGCTAATATTAATGAATGTCCTGATTGATTGGATTTAGAAGTTGTTTTGAAATATTATTTAATTATTTAGTTTTTTAGTAAATTCTCTCCACTGAAATGGATATTGCTACATATATATGGTGACACAATATACTCTTGGGGATATTATTATTATTATTATTATTATTATTATTTTTTTTTGCAAGTGCACGTTATGTCTCTTAACCTTTTGGTTATAGGAATAATTTAGAGTACCATTGAGTACATAAAAAAAACCTGAAGTAGTCTCTCACTGAACATTCACCAAGTTTTCACTCCCCTCACTTATAGTGTGGCCTATATGGATCCACTTAATTTTTTCAATGGGTACTAATAACTTTTTAAAAATTTTTATTTGTAAAATGACCTCATTTTACAAAGAATGAATAAATGTCTTTCTTCATAAAAAATAGAAGGTCATTTTGGTAATTTCACTTAATTTTTTCAAAGGAGCTGAGCAACTTTTTGCAGAAATAGAGACTCAATTCCTGAATAAATGAACAAAAGAGACATAATAAAGGCGGCCAAGAATATTATTTAAGCTTACTAGTAACTGCTTTTACCCTCCCACGGGACATTGTATTTTCTTTTCTATTTTTTATGGAATTATTCCTTTTAACATTTTCCTTTTACCACTTAAAAGCTATAATTGAATTACAATATTCTTTATACTATATTGAAAATAGTACTTAATGATTTATCGGCACTAAGCTCAGAGTTAGCATAAATACTTAGTTTATTTCTAGAAAATGTAAAGAAAAAGAAGAAAAAATGTTGATTGTATACTTGGATACGAGATCATTATTCATTACATTTCATTACTGATTTGAAGAAGGATTCATCAATGTACTTCTAATATCTTTAATTTAAAATTGTGTTATATACGCATATAATAAGCGCTCTAATTTAAAATTTATCTTCCTTTTGGAGTTTCCGTTAACAAAAAGAGAACACATTAATTGCAAACCCTTTTAGGGAGCTCTAGAAAACGAATTCTAACATATAATAATGTGGATTTCCTTGTATCGATTTAAAAATCAAGAGAATTCAAAATGAAAATGAAATATAAGAAGGAAAAAAAAATTTATTCCTCTGGCTCAAAAGTAAAGGTAAATCTTATATTGAATATTAATGTATAACTATATATTGTTCGCATAATATTTTAAAAGAGATATCTTACAAGCTGATTGCCATAGCTGTAATTGTATCAACCAATTATTACTTTAATGTATTCATTTGATGGATGAGGCATATATATCCTCCAATTATGCTATAAGTACCTTGGGTTTTTCAATCAATTCGTTTAAAAGTGAGAAGAAAAATTAGTCATGGCGAAAAATCCTAAATATATCTACTTCTTTTTTTCAGTGCTCTTTATCTTCTTCATCGTTTTCAATGCATATGCCTATGGGAAACGCTGTAAGTAATACAACATATAGTGTACTAATCAGTAATCACTTATATAAAGCCTAGTCTTTTGAAAAAAAAAAAAAAAAAAAAAAAAACCTGAGAGGGAATAAATAATATTATAGACAACTTACACATACCAATGACATTGAGGCAACTAATTCTCCATCAAAGACCAGTCTTTTTTTTAATATTGCATGTACCTAAAACTGTCTAAAGTACGCACACATTAAAAACACGTCCATATATATCTAAATTTTCTATTACATGTATACATATAATATGATGTCACTTTATTTTGTCTAACTTCCCGATGTTTTCTGATCTACATGAAGCAACTAGTTTTCTGCACCCGTGTCAATAGCCCTCGTGCTCCTGTCTCCAAAGCTCCAGGCTTCTCTATTCATGTGCCTCTGAAGTTTGCAAGTGTTATTTATGTAGACAAAAGAAATTTTAATATATATATACACACACACACATATATTTATATTGTGTCACTAAGTGCATGCGCTTACAAACTTTTCGTTCTGAATGTTAATCCAAAACATTAGTGAACTACATATTAGTCCGGCCTGCGGATTACTTATTGGTACGTAAATGATACATATAGTGCCATATTTATCACGGGATGATCATATATCATATATACCTAAAATGAAAGATAAAAGGCTTTTTTTTTTCAATGAAACATATTCACTCATATTTTATCCCCGTCTAGCCAAAGAAAGAGGTATACATAAATTATGAATCTCTAATAAATTCCGTTATTAAATAGAGTATTCAATGTTAATCAATGATGGTCATATATGTATTAATCTTAATTCTGAGTAATTAATAAACTCCTATTTATGATATTATGTTATTTGACATATTGAGTAATGACACATGTGAATAGTGTCAAAGTCTTGGTATATTGGGAGCATAGTAAAATAAATAGCCGGGAATATTAATTTACAAGATGAAATCCATGCCTTCATAATGAAGTAGATGGACGGTTCCCATAAGTGTTGATTCGGGACTTGAATAATAAGAGCGCTCAATTTTATGATTGGATCATAAAATATATTATTCATTAGAGGATCAATGGTACTTATGGAGAAAGATATAATTAAAGAGGTTAACGGAAAATACCTAGCTTTAATTATGAACTGTTTATGGAGAATTAATTCGTATGTAGTGACTATATCAATGGACAACACAAATTCCGTGAACATAATTATTTTATTATTTTGAGAGTGCAATTCCAAATTTATAGTGGAGTAATTTGAAATTAATAATTTTGACATATTAATTAAGGTGTTAATTAATTGTCAAAATTATTGGAGCTTAAAATTATAATGTCCATAGTTCCTCTCAATAGCTCCATAAGATTAATGTGAACTGAATATATCATATTGGGTTATGATTGTTAATATAGAATTGAGAGGAAACGTGCTGTTGCACGTTTCCTCACCTGAGGAAATGGAGTAAATGTGCGGTTGCACATTTACTCAATAAGGGGATGAATTCTGGGGATAAGTCAGTAACGAAAAAAAAAAGTTTTTTTTTCTAGAGAGAACAGAAAGAAAGAAAAAGAAAAACTAAAGAAAATTTCTTGAGTGCCATCATATACTTTTAAGAAAAGTGAGTGATAACTATAAGTGACTTTCCTATTCATCCATCTCATGTGTTGAGAAACCCATTAGAACGCCCACACGTTCGAGTTCACGTTAATCCGGAGATACATTGAGAAAGAACCGTGGTGTTCTTGGAATTTAAGAGCTTAAGACGGTGTTGGAGGAGTTCAAGATTTTCGTCCTAATCGAACGACGGTCAAATCCTCATTCCTTTCTTTAATATCTTTGAGTTACATTAACATGAAATAATGATCGCATTAAATTTTGATTTATGTGATTCGATCGATACCACGCTTCCGCACAATTTTTTTTGAAAATCCGGTTTGAGAAACCAACAGAACAACCTTTAGAAACACCTTCATATGTTCAAAAATTCTACCACAATCTTCTCTACTAGGCGAACTCAGAGTCGCACCATCACTATTAATTTTTTGTCCAACCTGGAAGAGGGAAACACCATGTACAAGAAATTACTAATCATCCGTTCGATCGAGGAACTTCTTGGGGACTTTTAGAAACATTTTTCTACATAGGATTAACGTTCTTGATCCAACATATTATTAGCAATATTTGCATAATTGTCAGTATCTTCTTATTCTTAGCTCTGGTTCTTTTACAGCCAATATACTCCACAAATCTTTAGCAACACGTAATATTAATTTCTCCACAAAAAACTAATTAACATTTAATTGGATTTCTGTTTCTCCCTTGAGATTATCAAATTGTCTGTCTTCTTCAAGGCTTGGTATATAGAACTTGGCCGACAAATACTTTCCTAATTTATCAGAAACATCACATGAATGATCTTAATCAGCAACCTTCTTTAATTATCAACGCGTGGAGATCTTCAACAATCAAATTGATGATAGAATCATATTACTCACGTTAAGGGGATTATCATTTGAAGCATAATTATTGCTCTTAGCAACAATTCTTTTACGAGGAGAATATTCAACAATATTAACATCTTTTTTCATTACCATTAAGGCTCTACAATACTACTATTGTATTCTAACCTTTCAAAACATCATCGTAATAAAGTACAACAAGTTATGATGAGTCTTGTGAGTATGTGAATTATTTCCACGAGCGTGCACATGTATGACTCTTTTAAGTTAATGATGCATCTTTTACTTCTCTACACCCCTTTTCCTCCCTACTTTTTTGGCCAAACGAAATGCCCTAGTTGCGTATAAACTTTAAGAAACTACTATAATATGTACGTATTCTACATTTCGATTCAAAAAAAGAAAAAAAAAAAAAAAGGAACGGCAGAGATCCAATACATTGTTTCAAACGATTCATTATGATAGTAATTAATGTCAGGCTTGAAACCACACTAACAATGTCCAACCTACTTTGTGAGAGAGAGAGAGAGAGAGAGTTCATTTTGGAGGAATTAGGAAAGAAGGCCTAATCTTTCAAGAAAAGAGGCGGATTCTTCCAAGAATAAAACATTCTCAATGATAAGGAGGCCGAGAAAAGAGCAAACATATTATTATTATTAATATTATAATATGACCAGTGACTTTTTTGCTCATGCATGTTCGAATTAATAAGGTTAGGTAGTCTCCAACGTAAAGTTGGGGAAATGGTTGGAAAAGAAGAAATGCTTTGCAGGTATAACGTCTATCCTATAATCTGAAAGCATTATATCTGTCAAAGGAGAAATTAAAAAAAATTTATATATATGGATAAAAGAAATGTAACTTAGTCATATTGTAGGACCATCCATAATTATATGTGTATCATACATAAACAAGAGCTATCTATTGCTTCAGAGATTCCGCATTGACCGAGACAAGAAGCATTTAAATGTAGCTAGTAAATAATGAAGGAACGTTGTGGAATATTCACCATAGATCACTACTGTCGGTTAGCCAAATTAAAAAAAAAAAAAGATTAATTACAAAAATTCTTTCCAACTATAATGATTTGCAACATTTTGTATTTAATCTTTAAAATATAACATTAATTCTTTTTAAAGTTTAATTGGTTAATAAAATAACTCATTTTGTCACTCAAATGATAGAAATAACACGTGTCAAAGACACAAATAATGGTTGTTGAGGAATTCAGTGTGAAATTACTCTTTTACCCACCAATTATAATTTATGTACATAATTTTTTTTTTGACAAAGATCCTAAATTATTTTTAATATGACAAAATAAAAAAGAAAAAGAAAAGAAAAGAAAATACTTCACCTTCTTCCTCCCCCGAAAAAACTCCGACAATTTGGTCTCGTTCTTCCCCGCACCGTGCCAGCGTACGACCACTTCCCTGACACCGGCTTCCCCCACCCAATGATGAGGCGAACCTCCTCTGCCCTCCGCCAAACCTCCCTCCGACTCCTGTAACCGGCTCTCCGGCCCAGATCTCCCTCCACCGGTGTCATGAAAATCAGTCAAGGGATTCTATAAGTGATCCACATAGATCAGATTATTTTCCATGTGTTTTGCATTTTCATCAATTAGAAAAGGGAATTTTTAGGCATCTACCATTGTTATTGTTCGAATAAGTTCATGCAATTGATATATCTCCATGGATTTGTTTTGTAGAGTGCAATGACCCATGCCAGTGCAGGCGCTTGGCAGTGGCTATATATATATTGTATTGAGAAATTGACTGTACGTGTGAACTTTCATGATGATAATGATCATATTCCTTCTTTTGCTTCAACCTGTATGAACAAAAATGTCCGAAATAAATGACTACCTATAGTAATTCAATAAAAGTAGTACAGAGAAATTCAAAACCAACTGGCAAACCTTTTCGTATTTGCATGCATAATATTTGTCATTGATTTGACGTGCATGCATGGGAATTGAAAACCAGCCCACATAAGATCAAACAGTCAAAAAGTCTCATGATCAAGGGGCCACAATGTTGTCAAAAGAACTATAGTGTAGGGCGCTGGATGGATTCACTTTTTATTAGACGTAGTTGCACAAACTATTGGTTGTGTTTTAAAACATTTTGCATTTCAAAATGTAGGCCCATAATTTACCATGAACATGGATGCAGTGGAATGTTTATTTTTCTTCCCAACTAATGTATAATTTCCTAAAAACACCGGGATCCAGTAGGATTAGCTAGGGCTTTGATATTTTGCCTCGTCTTTTTCTTCTTCCACATTGAATTTTTGAAGGCATGGTAAGTAGCAGTGTAGTGTTAAACACGGCAGGTACAAATATTACGCAGAGATGGGGTCCAAAAGTAGGCACCGTCTTTTGTTGACATGATGTTGATTGGAGATAGAGATGGGTTTAGTTCTTTTAAATCCTTACTTTGACTTATTTCACCTTTTGCCTTTCCCCTTGTGGTTTATTATCCTTAGCCACAAAGTTGAACAAGAAAATACATACACGAAACGATCCTAGGAGTTTGCGCACATGTTTGACATACTACATATATGATACATGCACATGCATTTATACAATCATTAAATTTATATGCTAAATATAATTAGAAATGAAAATCATTTAAAAACTTGTGTGTTGCTTTAAGAAATTCTTTTCAGTAGATCTTCTTATCAGTAGAATCAGTTTTTAACCGTTGGATCAGACAATTTATAATACGAATCTAACGGTTAAAAAGTAAAAAATTACCGATAGTTTATTTTTTTTTTATCCTACCAGAGAAATTCTCTTTTTTTAATGGGAATTTTGTGATAGCTAGGATATTGAAGCCTATATATGTATGTATATCTAAGAAGATCCATAATGTTAGATAGATTATTATATACTTTTCCTATCGTACGATTCTAATATTATTTAGCAGTAGAATACTCACTTTCTAATAATATCATGTACTTTTTGTCAAAATCGTTTTAAAAATAGCAATGAAAAAGGAATTAAAAAGTACATGACATCCTTTTCTAAAACGTAATTACGTACACAAAACAGAATAAGATATTTCACCTTATTTGATTTGGTCGCTGAAGCAATATTTAAGTTATGCTAAAGTCTCTCTCTCTCTCTCTCTCTAAATTAAAAAGACATTGTTTGATTAGGTAACATCTAAATGAAATTAGTTCTAAAAATCTCAAAAGTATTAAAAAGACATTGTTTGATTAGGTAACATCTAAATGAAATTAGTTCTAAAAATAATCTCAAAAGTGTATGACAATATTTTTAAGGGCGAGATAAAAGTTGAACTGTGGATCTTTCGGCTTAATTGTTTAGCTATACTATCCGACTAATCCTATAGGCCACATACGTAATAAGAACCACATGAATTATGCAGAAATCAATATATAGAGTTAATATTAAGACTAATGGAATGTGCATAAAAAGGAAAAGGTCTAAACCCAGAATTTCTACACATGTTTCTTAAAAGAGAAGCTTTTAAAAAAAATTAGGAGTAAAATAATAATATAAGCTAATATAGTATACGTCCAAACTGACCAAACTAATAATTAGGAGTAAAATAATAATAAATAAATAGTAAAGCATGTTTTTACCGGCCCTTTAGCACATGTTGTCAAAAGTCTATGGTCTTAGACTATACAATTTTTTTTTTTTTTTTTTTCAAATTAAAGCAGCAATATATAATATGGAATTGGTGAATATGCATTCACATTGATGAAGAGTATACCTTTCACACAATACATCTCTCTCCTTTTTTCCCTGATAAATACAATTATATATAGATATATATATATATTTATTTATTTATCTTTTTTAGTTCCTGAAGAGGGCTTTCATAATGTACTGTGGCTTGCATGACCAAGTGGAAACAATGGAAGACGCTCAAAACCAGAGAATCGGGGTGAGAAAATACAACAAATCTGAGTTTCCACGCCTACGATGGACTCCTGAACTTCAAGAACTCTTTGTCGATGCCGTCCGAAGCCTCGGAGGAAAAGAAAGTAAGTAGTATAATACTCAAATATTTTGTAGTAATTAGAGTACTAAAAGGGTTTCAATATTATCAAAGAGTTCAAATATGTTTTCTTTGAAAAGAAATTTTGTGTTGATCATCTGAAGCTTCCAGATAATTAAGGGAATAATTAAAAGATAATATCTGTTTTAATTTTTTTGTGGGTAATATAAAAGGAACTAATAACAGAAAATGATACAGAAATAATTGAATCTCTTCATCACAAAATATGCCATATCGAAGGATCATCAAGATGTAAGGACATGAAGATCATATCCATGTATTGGGATAAATAAAAACAGAACAAACTAATGAAAAGGAATTCGATTAATAATTATTAACTAACTTTAGGGCTTGATTGAAACGGATCTCAGCATAATCAAATTTATATGAAATTGCTTAAAATTTTGCAGAAGCAACGCCAAAGCGAATTTTGCAGACAATGAGTGTGAAGGGACTGAAGATTTCTCACATCAAAAGCCATCTACAGGTAATATGTTTGATAAATTGATCTATACGGATCAATAGTTGATTAAGATCATAAATGGCGAAATATTTGTAAAACACCAATCTGTTATTGCGTACGAACGAGCCCATGTTCATAAATCAGAAAAGGCAGCATATTCTTGATGCTAGCTTGAAAGCGTATACAAATAGTAGTGGTGTAGTTCTATATTTATGGGGTAAATATCTAGCTAGGGTATAATATTAAAAAGATTAAAGAAAACTGTGGAAACTATATAGCTTTAGATGGGCTAAATCAAAATTTACTTTTATAAAACCTTAATAAAACAATCAAAGATTTTCACTTATTGGAAAAAATTAGTTCCCATGAAGGGAAGAACGAAGTACAAATTTTATGATTTTCTTGACGTAGTGCTTTTATGCAGTACAAAATTCTAAATATTGAGAAGAAGTTTTCCCCACAACAATAATTCCAGTTCAGTAATAATATGCAGGAAAAAGAATTTTTAACAACATTAATTTTAGTATGAGCAATTAACATAGCTAACTAATAACAACATTAATGCAAAAATGCACAATAATAAGGTTATTAAGTGCGCGTTAGAAAGCATACAATATTAATTTATAACCTTCTAATTTAGCGCCGTATACAACTCGCGATATTTAGATATCAAGCAGATAAAAATCAAGTCCATATGGAGTCACATAATTCTGCTAATTAAGCATAAAAGTTCTAATGAAACTCCTATATCATTCTCATTCTTTGATCTGAGTGTCCGTGGCATATTGGTTTAGTACCAATTATTATTCCAAAAAGACTAGTTCGTAATCTAACATTTTTCAAATACGTCTCGGGCGTGCATAAGTTAGATACCTTTAGGAATTACGGCATTGTTAAAAACAAAAAAAGGTGGCTTTAGTATATTAAAGAAAGAATATTAAAAGCAATACTTTCGAGACAATAATATTTGGAATAGGAGGATGAGCCGCCAAACCTATACGGCCTAGTTATTCCCTTTTTTGCTCTTATTCTTTATTCATATAGCAATGTCATTTTGGCAGAAAGGAAATCAAAGATCAGTTAGAGCATCACAAAATGCAATACTAAAGTAATTGTCAATGGGAAATTTTGATATTAATTTGATTAAAAACAAATCATTCTCTAATAAAATATTAAATTTGACATGTGCTATATATTTGGTGTCAAATTGTAGCATATTTCAAAATTTGACATTTTGTTTAGTTAATGTGCGACTTTTTTTAATTTAATAATTACAACAATATTGTCGTTAAAAGTTTACTTAATATATAAGTTATAAAGTTTATAATCTATGATAAATGATAGATATAACATTTGAAAAAAATATTTTCCTCAAAAAAAAAAAAAAACATTTGAAATAATATTACACATTAGAGCAAAACACAGAGAGAAAGATATTTAATTATATAATTTTATATTCCAGATGGTCTAAAGAATCCCAAGTTTTTTGTAATATTAGGCTCTAATATCACTTTTTCTTGCGTGCGCTTGCGTGCGTGATAGGTATGGCCTAGTCCCTAACTAGCCCGATAATTAGTGTAGATTTAGATTAAGAAATGTTCTTCGTTAACTATTATAAGAATGCAAAAATTGTTGACTTCCTGTCCAAGTACATAATTAAACGTATTTTAAACCTTATCCATATTGATATAAGCTACCTCTTATATATAATTTTAAGTTTTAAATTTGTAGTCGTTTGGAAATTATAGCACATATTGAAGCCGATCACGAAGTTGTATCCTCTTAAAACATGAGTATGTATTAGCACAAGACTACACACAGAGTTAGAATTAATGCATTATCTTGCTGTGAATTTGAATGATTTTAAGTGCTGCATATATTTTGTTGGGAATGAATGGACGTTAGATGTATAGAAGCATGAAAGATCGTGATCAAATCGATATCTTTGTACGGACAAGGCAGTACTCGTCAATGAAGCACTTGCAGGAAATTCATGCCCAAGATCGTAGCAGAGTCTTCTCAACTTTCTTCCCTCAAAGGTGTATATGTGTGTGTGTGTGTGTGTGTGTCGACGCCATACATATAATCTCTCTGATCCTAATTTTATCAATCACAATAATATACGATATATCTCAGCCACGAACTACTGAAATCATGTGATTACGTTACGCAATATCCTATATATTACGTGACCTCATCTATATTAGGGCAAACGTATTCATGCATGCATACATAAATACATACATACATACATACATACATACATATACATATATATATATATATATATATATAACTTCTACCAGTATATTTTAATCTTTTAGACGATCGATCGAGCAGCATGCCGCATTTTTGGTTTAAATTAAAGTATATTACTACTGGCGCTTATAAATAGGGAGATTCATGATCAAAATCATGTTATAAGTACTTCATGTGGATTTTATTTATTTGTCCTCTTTCTTGTCCCTTTTATATATGTACAAATAAGCTAGAGTAGGATATACTGATCATATATTAATCTTCTAGCCATTAGCCATATATAACATTTGTACAGTACCCATAAGAGATAACTTGCTAAAATGCAGCTAGCCGTAGTTCATTCTCATGCATCATATATATGTGTGTGTGTGTATATATATATAGCACTTAAATAGGGAGTGACTACTTTAGATTCCTAAGCGGTTATTAAAGTCAAAGTTTGTATTTCTTAGTTGTTGCTTTTTTTAATGGACTGTGTATATTGCAAATGCAGGCCAGTAGGAAATGAGTGGATGGATTTTAATCATGAAATATGTTCTCAAAGAAGAGATGGACTTCGACAAACAAAAGAAGAAACTAGCGAGAACAACGCTCTTCAGGTACACATTTTTTCATACTGGAATGTCACGTATAAACATCTCACATTAATCTCACAGGACGCTAGTATTTTTTTGTCAGGCAAATGCTTTTTTTCTTAACTTAAATTTAAGAAAAACAAACTTCGTTAAGAAAAAGTAATATTTTTCAAGACAATTTTATCCTTACTATTCTCTTGAATGTAATATTGAGTTCTAAGTACAAGTCTTAGGGAATAATGCAGTGAAAACTTGTACACAAAATTTTAATCTCATGCTCTAATCCGGATTAATTTAAGTTTGCTAAACTAAAATATTTTATTCTTATATTTGTTACAATAATGCGTATTAACTGTTTTTTTTTTTTTTTTTTTCGAATTACACAATGGGGAAGTAACCATCTTCTTTTTTAGTCCTCCCGCATCCAGACGCTGGTCGGATTCAATTCCAAATACGAAAATAGCATGCTAATTAAATTAAAAGAAAGAGAAATGTTAGCATTACTCTTTTTGTTACTTTTTCATTCACTGCTTAACACATGCACTCCACTAATATAATATATTCTTATTTAAACAAAAAGTGAGATAGTAGAGTTCACGTGTCAAATAGTGAATGTATAAAGTGCCAAAAAAAGTGATAGAAACATTGATGCTAGCATTTCTCATAAATTAAACTTTGTCAAATCAACTAGCAGTTAAGCCTCATATTTATTTTTTGATAATGACATAAACCTCATTTGTGTTTAATCAAAATATAAGAATTTCATATATACCTTGTGTTTTAAAAAATATTGAGATTATGCTTTATGTTTTTATAATAAAAACAACCCTGTATTTTTCTAACCACATAAAATCCACCCCTAATCACATATTTAGTTAACATTAACTATGGAAAATGGATTTTCTCCTACGAAAAAAAATGTGCATTTCATTTTTAAAACAATAACTTTATCGTGAATTTGAATGAAATAAAAAATTGATTATTCTCAAATGTTGGAAAAAAAAATAGAGATCAGAGTTACTAATTTTAGGTTTGCTTTAAAGAACTGTCATTTCTTTTATTAATGGGTAATTGTGTCTTTTCACATAGTTAATCTTTTCCTGGATATGATACCAAGAATGAAATTTATATGATAAGAAAGAGCACATGAATGAAACACAAAATACAACCTTACATGTTCATTAAATACACGAGCGAAGGTTTTTGTCATTACTCCTTAAGTTTTTTACGTTATTAATATTCCTTAATTTTTTTTACGTTATTAACTTAAAAATACATCCATAAAGAGCATAGAACTATACACGAAGAATAGAATAATAATTTATTTCTCAATAGCGATTAATAAACAATGCATACAATCACCATTAAGAAGTATTCAAAAAAAATTTATTCAGTCCTTTTCTAAAAAAAAAAAAAAAAAAAAAGATGTCAACCTATTTCAATTCTCCTTTTTAGTTTAATTGCATTGTATACTTTTTTTTTTTTTTTTTTTTTTTTTTATAGCGTTTAGCTTTTCTTGCCACCTAAACAAGTTAAAAGACAAAGAAATGATTAATTGTCTCAATTTTCTTCTCTCCTCCTTTTCTTTAATCTCTATCCCTCTCCTAATTCTGTAAATGAACTCATGGACGACGAATTCTCTCACAAAAGATCCACACTGATATCTTGGTGGTTAGTGAGGTGCGAAGATCCACGACTACGACCTTTGCAAATGATTCGTGTTATTGGCCAGTAATGACTTTGTGATTCAGCAACAGATAAATATTGCAAAAGTCGTGACACGACCTACATTAGTGATCAGCCATAACTTTATAAGTTTGTGGCCACTCGCACTTGACCATGGGTTGACTACTCTTCATTGTGGCTAGGTTTTTTCAACCATGAATCGAGCGCTTAACACCCTGCTTGATCAGGTGCCGAGAGAACTCTTTGCCGCAAACAAGTACGCTAAACCCTATGGTCAAGTGCTCAATGCTCAATTGATCGACCGGGAGTCGAGAGCACTCATTAGTATGGTCAAAGTGCGCTCGAACCGTAATCAAGTGCTCCACTCCCCCGAGATCACCCTTTGTGGAGGTCGAAAGCCTTTCCCTCAGCCTGATTCACCTCTCTGCAATATTTAATATGTAGCTTTACATTCCAATCACCAAAAGGAAAATTTGTACATATAACGTAATTTTATTAGCCATGTTGAAATATAAGATCATTATAACGCAAAAATCATAGTAATAATTTCTATGTAATTATGTTGTTCCTGATATATTCCAAAAAAAAAAAAAAAAAAAAAAAAAAAAACAAAACTGCCGATATTTCAGTTCCAGTTTTATAGACGTGCAATTTTTACACACTGAAGATGTTCCTTTATTTTGCTTGTTGTCCCTGCAGGATACACATATTTCATTATTGAACAACCGGCCTAAGGTAAACGAAAAGTTTGGGCTGCATCAATTCTGTGCTCTCTCATTACCTTATACTCCAATAATTCCAAGAGTAGAAGAAAAAGATGTGGCGATTTGGCAGGTAGCTAATAGTCGAAGTATTTCCCATTCTAATTCCACTTGTACCTCCAGTGACATTCAAGACGTTCACTCTATCCAAGCCAACGACATAAACTTGGACCTAACCATCTGAGAAACTTTTTCCACCTCCATTAGAATTTTGAACTAGTTAGCTAAATACTATCACTATTCCTTTATATTCTATTTATTTTCCCTCTGCATGTTAATTATATAGCTAGTGATCTTATACACATATATCTATCTATCTATCTATAAATAAAGATTTATTAATTTTGGACTCTTATTGTCAAACTTTCAAGTAGACAATCAAATGTCTACTTGAGAACTTCATCAATTTGTTAGACCAATCTTTGGTGCAAGCTTTCCTTCAAGTAGTGAATAGCAACTTAAATGATAAAAGGTATTTTCATCATTTAAACACACAACATCAATACAACTACAATAATCACTACCCTGAGCATGTAATGATACATTTATATATATAAGATCAAGGGTAATTCGTAACATTCACGGATTCACCTATTATGTACATGTTAAAACAGAAAAAAGAGAGGGACACGAGAGATACCAAAAGTATCCTTCAGCAATTTTTTCTTTTTTTTTTTTTTCTCTTTGCTATGATCTTTTTGCCACTACTTGCATCACCTATAGACAAAACCTTCACTGCCTCTTCGCCAATGTCTTCATCATTCCCTTGTAAATCTTTGCAAACCACATCAAGTTCATGACAGATAACACCAGTGGCACCACGAGAACTAAAATCTGTCCAAAAGTATGCATCTGTCTAACCTGTTGTGTGAGAAGCAATAAGATGCTACTTAATGAGTAAGTAACGTAGTATTAACCAAATGAGAATAGTTTAATGCAAGAGAAAAGATAACATTTTCAACATAGCTAGTTTGTACTCAGTCGAACACAACAGAGTAGAAATTCATGATAATCTCCTCCCATATTCATTTTGAGTATTTTAGTTTTATTTTCAATTATTCCCATTCATGGCCCCCGAACTTTACACTCATTTCTTGCTTTGCCCACAATCTTTAAGAACTCCCATTTCACTATTCTAAACTTTAAACTAGTCTCACTTAATCCCCTCTTAGAATTTCTGCTAAAAGCAAACGGTACAAATACAAGAGTTTCAATGAGAAATTTAGAGATTTTCATCTCCTTGAAATAAAGAATTTCAACACCCATGGAACCCGACCCCAAGCTTTGCGAATAGTGCCAACCTACAGTTAAAATTCAAGTTTTATCATTGTTAAAGGAAAAAAAAATAGATTAGTTGTTGTTTATGGTTATTTAGCCTCTTTATTTGGGTATATTCCGTTTGTTTTTAATGGAAACTCTTATAGAAGGAATCAAATGAGACTAATTCGAAGTTTGGGGTAGTGAAGTGAGAGTTTTTTGAATTTCATAAACCTTTTTTAATTTTGTTCATTTGTTTCGTTCTGGACATTTGATTTACGTAATTAGCAGTACATTCAAAAATTTAAAGCATAACTTTTTGATTTTCCCTCAACTGCACTCTTAAATTTGCAAGTTCCTCCCCCTTTTTAGGAACTGGAAAGGGACATTTTCAGGTAGTTAGAAATAAATGTGCAAGTATGAATTCTAGTAAAATAACCAAATTCAAAAAACAGAGATTCTAACATCTGTTCACCAGCCTGAATTCTAGTGAAATAGCCAAATTCAGAAAACAGAGATTCTAACATCTGTTCACCAGCCCTGAAATTTGTCAAAGTGAACTTTTGTGAATATGGTCATTACCTGATCGTAGTGCAAGTAGACATGGTAAAACAGGTATAAGAAAAGGAGTATTCTGGCAACCTAAAAATGAAATGGAATAGGCACATCAAAGATGGACAAAATAAGAGATAAAGTAGCGTTTTCTCAAGAGAACAGAAGAAACAAAGAACGAAGTTTCCAAACAATTACGAATAGATTTGTCATACCAGCCAAGAAAGGAATATAACAACCCCATTTATGACATATGCTCGAGACCGCTTCATACCAGCTGTGTCAAGATACCTTCAAAATGGCATTGATATGTATCAAAGATTTGAAAAACATTATGTTAGTATTTTAGAGCAAATATGTTTTCCAGTATTATAAAAAAGCTCTTAGCTTACAGTAGAAAATTACCATCTCAAGTTGATCCCAGGAGTGGTTGTCTCAGATATAAGAACCATGTAGGTATAAAGTTGCCCCTCCCCTGTCAACATGGCATATGCTATAGATGCCAAAGACAAAAGATGATGAACCACCTGAAATATTAATGTTATGCCATCTAAATTCCAAAGCCCATTCACTCCATACGAGAAAATACAAATGTGAAAACAAAGAAACAGCTTCATAATAAATGGATCCAATAGAACTCCAACTCGGTTCTATTGTGTTGGGTTCAATCATAATCAATCCAATATATATATATATATATATATATATGGATGAGTTTTCCATTTTTACGTTTCTATCGGTGGTTACCACCAAATATAAAAATCTGATGACGTGACGTGATAAGAATCCAGTTCTATAAATTGTCATAAATTTTTTAGTCAACTATAAAATTTATTATAAATGTTGGATTAAATATCTTACGGCCAAAACAATGATACCCATTAATGGGTAAACATTGGAGTAACCATTAATACCACACCTATATATTTATATATATATATATATATATACACATATTATATACTTACATATTCCAATCCACCTAGATCAGGATAAAACCAGAAGATCATCCCGAGGTCAGCAATAAAGTAACCAACTGAAACCTGTCAAAGTCATAGCAAAAAGTAAAATGTAAGATTTGTTTAACATATAGCGCAGCAAAAGATAATACAGCTCATATTAACAAGTATAGAACATAGCAATAGTGGGAAAACGTGAGAAAATTGTATTGAATCTGTGTAATTTACGAGAGTCTCTGATGGATTATATATACACGGATTTCAGAGAGAAAAAATAGCAACTATCTAAAAAAGGAAACTCTATAATCGGAGATTCCTGATTTTCTATCACCCGAATCCCTAAACTCTAGGAAAAAAATATTCACACGATTCCTAGTGCCAATAGACCGCTAATCAAGGAGGAAAAAACTACATTTTTCCACACTCCTTCTCAAGCTGGTGAATAGGTATCACCCATTCCCAGCTTGGTAATAATTTCTTAGAACGTAGTACTATTGAGTCCCTTTGTATGAACACCTACTAGTTGACTCCTCATAGGAACGAATGGTGTGCCAGCAAATCAATCCGCTCACTAGTTTCTCCTTGATAAAATGCTTGTCTATCTCGATATGTTTAGTTCGGTCGTGTTGCACTAGATTATGTGCAATGCTAATTGGTGATTTATTGTCGCAATAGAATCTCATTGGCCCACTCCATTTAATCTTCAAGTCTTCCAATATAATCTTCAACCATAACAACTCACAGACACCTTGTGCCATTGCTCTAAACTCGGCTTCTGCACTTGATTGAGCTACAACATTTTGCTTCTTACTTCGCCATGTCACTAAATTGCCTCCAAGGAATGTACAATAACCTGAAGTAGACCTCCGATCCATAGGGGACCTTGTGTAATCTGCATCCGTGTAGGCTTCAAGAACAAGCTCGGAGGTTCTCTTGAACATTATCCCCTTCCCAGGATTAGCTTTCAGGTAATGAAGCACACGGTAGGCAGCTTGAAGATGATACTCCTTGGGATTATGCATGAATTGGCTGATGACGCTCACAGAGTATGCTAAGTCTAGCCGGGTGTGTGCAAAATAGATGAGTTTTCTAACTAATCTTTGATACATTTCCCTGTCTACCACTAGCCTCTCCATGTCTATGGTTCGGCTCTACAGGTGTTGCAGCTGGTTTACTTGTGAGCATTCCAGTTCTATGATATTTTTGCTGCGAAATGAAAATACCTTGTCTGAAATGAGCAACCTCAATCCCGAGAAAATATTTCAACCTCCCCAAATCCTTGATCTGGAATTCTTTGATCAAACATTGTTTCAGGACTTGCTTCTCCTTCTCGTCACTCCCAGTCACAATAATGTCCTCCACATAAACTATTAAGGCTGTGACTCCCCCTGAAGTCGAGTGCTTGATGAAAAGAGTATGATCTCTCTGACCTTGCTTGTACCCTGTAGCCAACATCACCTTGGTAAACCTCTCAAACCAGGCACGGGGTGACTGTTTCAAACCATACAAGGCCTTCCTTAACTTGCATACCTTATTTCCTTCAACTCCAGCAAACCCAGATGGGAAACTCATATAGATTTCTTCTTTCAAGTCCCCATGAAGAAAGGCGTTCTTCACATCATACCGTTGTAAATCCCAATTAAAATTGGCAGCTAATGACAACAAGATTCTCACGGTGTTCATTTTTGCAACCGGAGCGAAAGTCTCTTGATAATCAACTCCATACGTTTGAGTGTACCCTTTGGCAACTAGCCTTGCTTTGTAGCACTCCAATGATCCATTAGCCTTAAACTTCAAGGAAAAAACCCATTTGCACCCTACCTTTTGGTAGATCAACTAAATCCCACGTCCCATTTGGTAGATCATCTCAACTCTCATAGCTTTCCTCCATTCTTTCTTAGATAATGCCTCATATAAAGTGTTTGGAATAGCAATTTCTTTTAGACTCGTGAGAAAGCTCCTATGGGATGGTGAGAACTTCTTGAAAGATCTTTTGGTACTCTCGAGTTCCTTTTCTCACAGCTACGGGTAAATCTTGGTAAGTTGTTTAAGGTTCAAGGAGTTAATGTTCTATGAGTAAAGGTGGAGTAGGTTCAGATATTGTTATCTCATTCTCAAAAGTTGGGTTGGAGATTTGGACTTGTGCCGTATCAAGAGCTAGACCTTGTTTCCTTGAGTACATCCTCCCTTTCCTGAATCGTATATAATCAAGTGTCCTATTATCCTGTACAGGAGACTGACTGGAGGCATAGGTTCTGAGTTTTGATTGGACATGGGTGGTGCAGATTCAGTTTGAGAATTTGACACAGGAGGTGGAGATAGAGAATGGGACGAAGACGGTAGATCAAGTAGGAAAAAATCCTTATCTTCCAAGATAGATGACTCCCCCTGAAGATAAGGTTTAGTGAAATACGGTTTCCCTTCTGCAAATGTGACATCAGCTAAGACATAGAGCTTCCTGGTGGGAGGATGAAAATATTTGTAACCCTTTTGAGTGGATGAGTATCCTACAAAGACACAATTAATGGCTCTAGGATCTAATTTGCCCTGGGTGTTGTGATGGACATGAACAAATGAAGTGCACCCAACTATCCTAGGTGTAAGATTGTTTGTAGCACTAATGTCAGGGTAAAATTCAGAAAGAACTTCCATTGCACTTTTTGGCCCTAAACCCTTGAAGGAATTTTGTTTATGATATCGACAAAAGTAAGAACTGATTCCCCCCAATAGTGTTTTGGTACATTTTGATGAAACAAGAGTGCTCGGGTAGTGTTTAGGAGATGACAGTTTTTTCTTTCAGCTACCTCATTTTGTTGTGGGGTTGTGATGCAAGATGACTCATGAATAATTCTCTCCTTTTAGAAAAAAGGAGACAAAACTTGATTGAAGTAGTCATTTGCATTGTCAGACCTAAACTTTTTTATTTTAGTACCAAACTAATTTTGAATCATCGTATGGAAATTGATAAAGACATTACTCACATCTGATTTTTTTTTGAGCAAAAATATCCAAGGGACTCTAGTGCAATCATCAATAAAGGATACAATCCATCGTGAACTGGAAACATTTGGGATTGAAGAGGGTCCCCATATATCACTGTGAATTAAATACAAAGGAGAAGAACATCTTTTATTGCTAATGGGAAAAGATACACGAGTGTGTTTTGCATACTCACAAATATCACAATGAAATGTTATAATATCCAATCCCTTAAACAAAGGAAACATGATTTTTAAAACTGCAAAAGAAGGATATCTGAGACGAAAGTGGTGCAACCATATGACATCCTTTTTGGAAGAAGAGAAAAACAATGAGGATAAATTCTCCTAATCATACTTGGAATGTTTGGTGTCTCAAGGTAATAAAGTGCATCCTTTTCCATAGCAAGTCCAATCCTCCTCCCTGAACCCTGGTCCTGAAATTCACAATAAGAGGGATAAAACGTAACATGGCAATGTAAGTCTTTTGTAAGCTGTTGAATGGACACAAGGTTGGTGGATAATTTAGGAACATGTAGAACATTTTTAAGGACTAGACTAGGTGTGATATGGACATCCCCTAACCCGGCTACTGTGGTTGTGGTTCCATCGGCAACAGTGATTTTTCTATTACTCGGACATGGGGTGAAAGTGTTGAATTGATTTGAGGCATATGTCATGTGATCTGTGGCTCCCGAGTCTATAATCCATGAATTTCCAACCAATTTATCAGAAACATTTAGTCCAAGAGAGAATGAAAGCTTACCCGAGAGAGCTATAGAACACGCGATGGAGGAAGGTTTCTCAAGAGTTCCCAGCAGGTTCCTCAACTTCTCTATTTCTTCACTGTTAAACCCTCCATGTTCTTGTGCCCCGATCCTGGTTCACTTGTGAGGTCATATGGGCCTGACCCTGTTGTCGTTGCTGCTGCCCTCCTTTATTTTCCCACTTACGGCTGGCTGTTGAGGGTTTCCCATGTAATTTCCAGCAGCGATCACTTGTATGCCTCAGCATTCTACAGTAAGTACACCAGAGATCATTACGATTCGTTCCCTTTGACACTTCTACCTTTTCATGCTCAGCTTTTGGTGGCTGCTCCAAAGATGAGACCATGTTGTTTGTTACCAAAAGTTGCGAGTGCAGAGCAGTCAACCAGTTTAGGTTCAAGCATAACTCCTCTCCGAATCTCTTCACAGCTTGAATCAACAAAATTGTCTCATTAAGAGACGGTACCTCCACCTTGCCCAGAATCTGAATTCTCACTTGATCGAATTCAGAATTTAAACCTGCAAGAAAATCATAAACCCGATCTCTTTCTATGAATTTTTTAATTGCCCTTGCACATTCACTGCATTTCAAATCAATCACCCTATAATAATCCAGTTATTGCCACTGGTTTTGTAGGGAATTAGCATATTCAGTCACAGTTTACTCCCCTGTTTTGTGGCTGCCGTCTTGGTCTTGATTTCGTATATCAGCGCTGCATCATGGACTTTAGAATAGGTTTGATTCAGTGCATCGCAGATTGCCTTTGCGGTTGGTAGGAACATACATGTGTCACTGATTTCAGGCGTCATGGAATTCCACAACCAGGACATGATCATGGAAACCTCTTCATCCCATGCTTCAAAACCGGCCTCACCTTTCTTCGGTCCAGTCCCTAATAAATGACATAATTTTCCTTTCCCTTTTAGAAAGGTCCGAACCAATTGAGACCATTTCAAGTAGTTTCTACCTTTGAGTCGATATGTTGCTTGAATATTCTGTAATTCACTTATGGAGCGCTGAACCTATTCTTCCGCTTGTTGTTGGGCTAGTTGAACTGAAGGAGTTGAAGTGATCATTTCTGACATCCTTTAACAATTGGTTATGAAGGATCGAGAGAGAAAAGGGGAAAAAAATTGGTCAAGAAAAAACTGGTTAAACAGTTTGTCAAGAAAGGAGACTGCAATGAAGGCAAGTCAAGAAAAAAAAATGGCTATTGAATTTGTGTAATTTACAAGAGTCTTTGATGGACTATATATACACGGATTTCGGAGAGAAAAAATAGCAACTATCTAAAAAAGGAAACTCTATAATCGGAGATTCCTGATTTTCTATCACCCAAATCCCTAAACTCTAGGAAAAAATAATTCACACGATTCCTAGGCTAATAGAACACTAATCGAGGAGGAAAAAACTACATTTTTCCATACTCCCCCTCAAGCTGGTGAATTGGTATCACCCATTCCCAGCTTGGTAATAATTTCTTAGAACGTAGTTCTATTGAGTCCCTTTGTAAGAACATTTGCTAGTTGACTCCCCGTAGGAACGTATGGTGTGCAAATCAATCCACTAACTAGCTTCTCCTTGATAAAATGCTTGTCTATCTTGATATGTTTAGTTCAGTCATATTGCACTAGATTATGTGCAATGCTAATTGCTGATTTATTGTCACAATAGAATCTCATTGGCCCACTCCATTTAATCTTCAAGTCTTCCAATATAATCTTCAACCATAACAACTTACAGACACCTTGTGCCATTGCTCCAAACTCGGCTTCTGCACTTGATCGAGCTACAACATTTTGCTTCTTACTTCGCCATGTCACCAAATTGCCTCCAAGGAATGTACAATATCATGAAGTAGACCTCCGATCCATAGGGGACCCTGCGTAATCTGCATCGGTATAGGCTTCAAGAACAAGCTCATAGTTTCTCTTGAATATTATCCCGTTCCCAGGATTAGCTTTCAGGTAATGAAGCACAGGTAGGCAGCTTGAAGACGATGCTCCTTGGGAGTACGCATGAATTGGCTAATGACGCTCACAGAGTTTGCTAAGTCTAGCCGGGTGTGGGCACGATAGATGAGTTTTCCAACTAATCTTTAATACATTTCCCTATCTACTGCTTGCCTCTCCAAGTCTATGGTTCGGCTCTATAGGTGTTGCAGCTGGTCTACTTGCGAGCATTCCAGTTCTATGACATATTTTTGCTGCGAAATGAAAATACCTTGTCTGAAATGAGCAAACCTCAATCCCGAGAAAATATTTCAACCTCCCAAATTTGATCTCGAATTCTTTGATCAAACATTGTTTCAGGACTTGCTTCTCCTTCTCGTCATTCCCAATCATAATAATGTGCTCCACATAAACTATTAAGGTCGTGACTCCCCCTGAAACCGAGTGCTTGATGAAAATAGTATGATCTCCCTAACTTTGCTTGTACCCTGTAGCCAACATCACCTTCCTTGGTAAACCACCCAAACTAGGCACGGGGTGACTGTTTCAAACCATACAAGGCCTTCCTTAACTTGCACACCTTATTTCCTTCAACTCCTCCAAACCTAGATGAGATACTCATATAGATTTCTTCTTTCAAGTCTCCATGAATTCTTCACATCATATTGTTGTAAATCCTAATTAAAATTGGTAGCTAATGACAACAAGATTCTCACGGTGTTCATTTTTGCAACCGGAGCGAAAGTCTCTTGATAATCAACTCCATACGTCTGAGAGTACCCTTTGGCAACTAGCCTTGCTTTGTAGTGCTCCAATGATCCATCAGCCTTAAACTTCAAGGAAAAAACCCATTTGCACCCTACTGCCTTCTTTTCCTTTGGTAGATCACCTAACTCCCACATCCCATTTTTCTCCAATGCATCCATCTCAACTCTCATAGCTTTCCTCCATTCTTCCTTAGATAATGCCTCAGATAAGTGTTTGGAATAGCAATTTCATTTAGACTCGTGAGAAAGCTCCTATGGGATGGTGAGAACTTCTTGAAAGATGCATAATGAGATAGAGGGTATAATGATCCTTTGGTACTCTCGAGTTCCTTTTCTCACAGCTATGGGTAAATCTTAAACAGGTTCAGGGAGTTGATGTTCTATGAGTAGAGGTGGAGTAGGTTCAGATATTGTTACCTCATTTTCAGAAGTCGGGTTGGAGATTTGGACTTG
Source organism: Morus notabilis (assembly GCF_000414095.1). Classification (NCBI taxonomy): domain Eukaryota; kingdom Viridiplantae; phylum Streptophyta; class Magnoliopsida; order Rosales; family Moraceae; genus Morus; species Morus notabilis. The sequence goes on from NW_010359601.1 coordinate 183,622, forward strand.
TGTCGTATCAAGAGCTAGACCTTGTTTCCTTGAGTACATCCTCCCATTCCCGAATCGTATATAATCAAGAGTCCTATTATCCCGTACAGGAGACTGACTGGAGACATAGGTTTTGAGTTTTGATTGGACATGGGTGGTACATATTCAGTTTGAGAATTTGACACAAGAGAGTTTAACACAGGAAGTGGAGACAGAGAATGGGACGAAGACGGTAGATCAAGTAGTAAAAAAGCCTTCTCTTCCATTATAGATGACTCCCCCTGAAGATAAGGTTTAGTGAAATATGGTTTCCCTTCTGCAAATGTGACATCAACTGAGACATAGAGCTTCCTGGTGAGAGGATGAAAACATTTGTAACCCTTTTTGAGTGGATGAGTATCCTACAAAGACATAATTAATGGCTCTAGGATCTGATTTGCCCGGGGTGTTATGATGGACATGAACAAATGAAATGCACCCAAATATCCTAGGTGTAAGATTGTTTGTAGCACTAATGTTGGGGTAGAATTCAGAAAGAACTTCCATTGGACTTTTTGACCCTAAAACCCTTGAAGGAGTTCTGTTTATGATATAGACAGAAATAAGAACTGCTTCTCCCCAATAGTGTTTTGGTACATTTTGATGAAACAAGAGTGCTTGGGTAGGGATTAGGAGATGAAAGTTTTTTCTTTCAGCTACCCCATTTTGTTGTGAGGTTGTGATGCAAGATGACTCATGAATAATTCCCTCCTTTTAGAAAAAAAGGCGACAAAACTTGATTGACGTAGTCCTTTGCATTATCAGACCTAAACTTTTTTCATTTTAGTACCAAACTGATTTTGAATCATCATATGGAAATTGGGAAAGACTTTACTCACATCTGATTTGTTTTTTAGCAAAAATATCCAGGAGACTCTAGTGCAATCATCAATAAAGGATACAAACCATTGTGAACTAGAAACATTTGGGATTGGTGAGGGTCTGCATATATCACTGTGAATTAAATACAAAGGAGAAGAACATCTTTTATTGCTAATGGGAAAAGATAGACGAGTGTGATTTGCATACTCACAAATATCACAATAAAATGTTCTAATATCTAATCCCTTAAACAAAGAAGGAAACATGATTTTTAAAACTGCAAAAGAAGGATGTCTGAGACGAAAGTGAAGCAACCATATGACATCCTTTTTGGAAGAAGAGAAAAACGAAGAGGATAAATTCGTCCTGATCATACTTGGAAAGTGTTGAAATCTTACCTTAGTTCAGATTTCTAGGGCTGCATCATTCTATATTAGGATAGTTGAATATTTGTATTATTTTACCTAATTTCCTATTTATTCTCTTTCCTTATTTAGGTTAGATTATTTCCCTTATTTTTGTTTACCTTTTATTTTGTTCACATGGTTTGCATACTACAATCGTGTCCTATATATATGTGGCTGTAATTTTCATTCATTCAATAAGAGAAAATCATAGAGCATACTCTCTCTCAATAATTTCCATGGTATCAGAGCCTATCTCTGAAAAACCCTAATCCCTTCTTCATGACCAAATACGGCATGGCTACTGAGAGACAAAGCTCTACATCCAAAGTAACCTCCATTCCAGAAACTGTTGCACCAGCTTCGAGCAGCCATGGAGGTCCGGACACTCGTTCTCTTCTTATCACCGGCCACAAACTCAATGGCCAGAACTATCTCCAATGGCCTCAGTCGGTTATGATGTTCATGTAACGCCCTCCAGAATTAAACATGTTTAATTATGTTAAATTGTGAGTTATTAGTGTACCTAATTTGATTTTCACAATTAATCAAGGTACTTTAAATTATTTTCAGTACTTATAATTTCACCCCAAAAATTTTTGAAAATACACTTAAATTTTAATGCATTTTCATTTTTCCCATTTTTTCTTTTTTTCTCCTTTTCTTTTTTTTTTTCCTTTTTCTTTTTTCTTTTTTTTCCTTTCCCTTCCCATGCAGCCCAACCCCCCCTCTCTCTCTCTTTCTTTTTCTTTTTCTTCTTTCCTCTCTGGTTCTCCCACGCCACCACCAGCCACCTCCCTCTCTCTCTCTTTTTCCACCGCCGGCCACCTCCTCCGGGCTCTCTCTCTCTCCCACCGGCCTCTCTCTCTCTCGGCAGTTTGGCCAAGAGAAAAAAAAAACGAAATGAGAGAAACCGAGGGAAACGAAGCTCCATCAACTAATTTGAGGTAAAACCCCTTGAAACCCACTCTTTGATTCGAATTTTAAGCTTGAGGAAGTTTGGTTTTTGTTAGAGATTTGAATAATTTTGAGTTAGGGTTTGGATTTAAAAAATTGTTGTTAGAATTGAATGAAATTTGGGAGTTTTCAGTTATTGGACTTGTTGAATTGATTAGAAATTGGTTTTGATAGATTCTGGAGAATTTATTTTGAAATTGAACTTGACTTGCAGGTTTGGCATTTTTTCTATTTATGCCGGCATGCTGCCGAAATTTCTTTAAAAAAACTTGTTTTAAACTGAAATTAAATAGGAAACCAAACCTATGAATTGGATTTAAATCTTTAAAGAACCCCCAAACTGATTATAAAACCGTTTGTGAAACTTAGATTTGAGTCAAGGCACACTAATAGGAAACAATTAAACATGATTGAGTTTAATTCGTTTTAGGAATATGAAATACTTCCTAAGATATTGCTTTTGTCATAAAGCTAGTGGAGAAGATCGAGTATCAAAGCTTTAAGGAAAGCGGAGATTAAGGTGACGAGAAGTTAGCTAGAGGTTTGACATCCGAGGGGTAGGATATTCCTAATCCCTTTCTTTGTTAGCCTGTTTTCAAAGAGTTTCGGCCTTGTAAATATTTTAAAGAAATGACATGTTTGCGAAAGAAAAACCTTTTGACACCATAGCTTGATTTTAACTATTGGAATTATAATGAACTATTTCAGAAAGTTTAATGAATGATTTCTTAAGACAAGAGATCTTGCGAATTGGTAAGTCCGCTGATGGCCTAGATAGGATATGGAGATCGTATCCTTAGGGGCAGAATCCGAAACCCGAACGGGCCACTACGGTGGTGATAAGGCCTTGCTTTGGTCGTAAGTAATTTAATTACTTAAATTACTTGCTGGTGCCTGAAATATGGAATTTCAGTTTATTTACCTTTCAAAAAAAGGTTGATTGGTTCCGATTGATTATTTCGGGCTTGACTCGCTCATTTTATTCACTTATTTATTTATTCAGTTTTATAAATCTTATCCCACTGGGCCTTTCGCTCATTTTCTTTGTGTTTCAAATATATTTAACCCCACCCAGGCGACGCTAGAAGTAGCGCGAAATAGGTGAGGAATCCCATTCTAGAAGAAAGGAAGCGGTGAAGTATTCTCTATCTTTATCAGATTCATTAAGGCATGTATTAACTATGGATTGTAAGACCTTAATCATAACTAGACTGTTGGTTGATGTCAGTTACTTACTTTTCTGTATTTATTTATGTATACACAAATTATAACCCTGTGGACGCCGGAGGCTGACTTTGAATGTTGATCTTGACAGTGATTGCGTTTTGTAAAGTCCGCCTCACTTTTTGTTCAAAACTCGATTTCCTTAAAATAGCGGGGTTTGTTTGGGAATATCTGAGTAATTGGGACTTGAAATCAAATTTTGCACTGTTATTTTGTTAATTACTTTCTTAAATAGGTTTAAGTTTCTAAACAAACCTGCACGTCACTAACCCCTGTTTGGGGGCGTGACAGTTTATCTATGGGAGAGGCAAAGACGAATATCTCACTGGAGAAGTCACTATTCTAGAAAAGAATGATCCCAAATACAGGCAATGGAAAACCGAGAACTATATGGTAATGTCATGGTTAGTTAACTCGATGAACAATGAGATAGGAGAGAATTTTCTCATACGGAACCGCACAAGAAATCTGGAATGTTGTTAGGGAGATATTCAAGTTCTGAGAATACTTCAGAAACTTTTTGAAATCGAGGCCAAGTTACACGATCTTCGCCAAGGAAACCTCACGGTTACTTAGTATTTTAATACTCACTCGTTATTGGCAACATCTTGATGTATTCGAAGTCCACACATGGAAGTGCCCTGATGACACAGCCTTCTACCGGAAAATTGTGGAGCAGAAACAGACATTCAAGTTCCTTCTCGGCCTCAACAAAAATTTAGATGAAGTTAGAGGAAGAGTAATGGGGACCAAACCTTTACCTAGCATTCGTGAAGCCTTCTCAGAAGTTCGACGTGAAGAAAGCGGAAAAAATGTAATGATGGGTCCTCAGGAATCTGCTCCTACACTTGAAGGATCTGCCCTTGCTGCACGAGGACCACCAACAAACAACACTTTTGACAACCGACAGAGAGGAAGACCGTGGTGTGACCACTGCCGCAAACCAGGACATCTTAGAGAAAATTGCTGAAAAATTCATGGCAAACCCGCTGATTGGAAACCCTCTCGATCAACAAATGACAAGGAAAATCGTGCCTATGTTGCTGCCTCCAAAGAGGATAGTCCAGCCACAATTGAGACAAGTCCTTTCACCAAAGAACAACTCGAAGTCCTACAAAAATTTTTCAGCCAGAACAATCAGCCTCAGACAAGTACTTCGGCACCAGGAACCAGTATGTTAGCAGAAAAAGGTAATCTTCCAATGGCTTTTATAGCTAATAGAGGGTACTTGACACCATGGATTATTGACTCTGGAGCGTCAGATCACATGACGGGAGATGCAACTATATTTCACCAATACAAGCCATCCAGTGAGAACTTTACCATCCGAATTGTTGATGGTTCCTTATCCAAAGTTGAGGGAATTAGCTTGGTCCAGATTACTAAGGACTTGATTCTAAACTCTGTCCTCCATGTTCCTAGTTTGGACTGTAATTTACTCTCAATTAGTAAATTGACAAGTGATCTGAATTGTGTAACTAAATTTTTTCCAAACTTGTGTGAATTTCAGGAATTGGATTCGGGGAGGAAGATTGGCAGTGCTGAGATGTGTTCTGGGCTCTATCTACTCAACACTCCTCTAAGAAGACAAGCTCAAAATGCAAGTTGTGTGTCCTTTAAGAGTCAGTCAGTTTTAAATTCTTATGTCAATAAACATAATGAAATTATGTTATGGCACTATCGTCTTGGTCATCCAAATTTTATGTATCTGAAAAAACTGTTTCCTTCTTTGTCTATCAATAAAAGTTCAATGTCTTTTTATTGTGAAATTTGTCAACTTGCCAAACATACTCGTAGTAACTATCCTAGTCATTCATATAAGCCATCTCAACCATTTGCCTTGATCCATAGTGATCTCCGGGGCCCCTCAAGAGTGAAAAACATAACATGAACTCGATGGTTCGTATCTTTTGTTGATGATCACACTAGATTGACCTGGATATTTCTCATGAAAGAAAAATCTAAAGTTGGCCAAATATTTCAAAATTTCAATTCCATGATACAAACCCAATTCCAAACCAAGATTCGAGTTTTAAAAACTGACAATGCCAAAGAATACTTCACAACTATCCTTGGTGATTACCTCTTGAGTCAAGGCATAGTCGACGTAAGTTCCTGTATTGATACCCCCAACAAAACGGGGTTGCAGAAAGAAAAAACATACATTTACTTGAGGTAGCTCGATCTCTCATGTTCTCTACTAATGTTCCAAAGTATTTTTGGGGAGAAGTTGTCATTACATCTGCCTACCTAATCAATAGAATGCCATCCCGAGTTCTCAAATTCCAAACTCCTTATCGAGTCTTTCTCCAAAACTACCCACATACCAAACTTGTTTCTGCCTTAGATCCAAAGGTATTTGTTCAGCCTTTTTTCATATCCATCAGCAAAATCGTAGCAAATTAGACCCTAAATCCATCAAGTGCATTTTTCTCGGCTACTCCTCAAACCAAAAAGGGTACAAGTGTTATTCTCCTATTACCCGGAAATTTTACAACTCAATGGACGTAACCTTCTTTGAACATCAACCCTACTACCCCAAATCTGAAATTCAAGGGGAGAACATGAGGGAATATCAACTTTGGAATGTTCCAACCAAAATTGAGTCAAATTCTAGTTATTCACCACAGTCAAATGAAATACTTCCTAAGACTATGGATCATATACAACCTAACAGTGAATCCGAGAGAAAACCACTACCTCCAAATCCAGTTTCTAATCCAGCCTCTTCTGTCCACAATCACTTCAAATCACCACAAACTGTAAGTAAAGAGCTTCGTCTCTATGCTAGAAGGAAAAGGCCTGAAAGGGAGATAGAGCACTCAACTTCTCTCGCACATGTTCAAGAATCTATACTGAGTCCAAAACCTGTTCAAATTCACTCAGGTAAGGAAACTCCCACTCTTGAGATTGAGAATGAAGTAATTACCACTAATGATTGGGATATGCCGATTGCTCTAAGAAAGGGTGTTAGAACATGCACACAACATCCCATATACAACTTTGTCTCCTATGGAAAATTATCTCCATCCTATCAGGCATTTGTTTCGGCTCTTGATAGTGTACAGGTACCTAATTCTATTCAGGAAGCTCTCAAGAATCCAGAGTGGAGGAAGGCGGTTGGTGAAGAAGTTAAAGCCTTGGAGAAAAACGGCACATGGGTAATCTCAAATCTCACTCCTGGCAAGAAACCAGTTGGCTGTAAGTGGATTTTTACTGTCAAATATAAGGCTGATGGTAGTATTGAAAGACTAAAAGCCCGCATGGTTGCTAAGGGCTTCACTCAGTCCTATGGAATAGATTACTAGGAAACATTTGCTCCAGTTGCCAAACTCAATACAATTCGGGTTCTTCTTTCCCTTGCAGCAAACCGAGATTGGCCATTACACCAACTGGATGTAAAAAATGCATTTTTAAATGGTGATCTGGAAGAAGTGTATATGGAAATATCACCGGGATTGGCCTCAATAGCAACAAAGTGTGCAAGCTTAGAAAATCTCTATACGGACTCAAGCAATCCCCTCGTGCATGGTTTGATAGGTTTGCAAAGTCAGCAGTGAGGCATGGATACACTCAATGTCAGGCAGTGTTTGTGAAGTTCTCTCCAGAGAAGAAGATAGCAGTACTGATTGTGTACGTTGATGATATTATTCTAACAGGTGATTATGAAGAAGAATTATTGAGATTGAAGAAGCTTTTGGCCAAGGAATTTGAAATCAAAGAGCTCGGTGAGCTCAAACATTTCCTAGGCATGGAGGTGGCACGATCTAAGAAAAGAATATTCGTCTCTCAACGAAAGTACGTTCTGGACTTATTAAAGAAAACTAGTATGCTGGGATGTAAGCCTGTAGACACTCCAATGGATTCAACGAAAAAGATATGGACTGAAGAAGATAGTGCTCCAGTAGACAGGGAGAGATATCAGAGACTAGTGGGTTGACTAATCTACCTCTCACACACACGACCTGATATTGGTTTTTCTGTCAGTGTTGTGAGTCAGTTTATGAACAACCCCACGGAAGAACATATGGCAGCTGTGAACCGGATTTTAAGATATCTTAAGATGACACCAGGAAAAGGCCTGTTATACAAGAAGAATGACTGTAGAGATATTTAAGTCTTCTCATATGCAGACTGGACAGGAGACATCTTAGACAGGCGATCTACATCTGGGTATTGCTCCTATGTTTGAGGAAATCTTGTGACTTGGAGGAGCAAGAAACAATCTGTAGTTTCAAGAAGTAGTGCAGAAGCTGAATTTAGAGCATTAGCTCTAGGTATCTATGAAGGAATGTGGATACAGAGACTACTTGGTGAGTTAGGAGTACCAAGTGAGAAGTTCATCAAGATGTTATGTGACAACCAAGCAGCCATAAGCATTGCAAAGAATCCTGTGCACCATGACAGGACAAAGCACATAAAGATTGACAGGCACTTCATCTTAGAAAAGATTGAGAAAGCAATTGTACAATTGGTCTACACTCCTACCAGGTTTCAAACAGCTGACATACTCACTAAAGCCCTTCCACGAACTAACTTTGAAGAATTGAATCGCAAGCTGTGTATGGAGGATATCTACAACCCAGCTTGGGGGGGAGTGTTGCAATCTTACCTTTAAAAGTTCGAATTTCTAGGGCTGCATCATTCTATATTAGGATAGTTGAATATTTGTATTAAGTTACCTAATTTCCTGTTTATTCTCTTTCCTTATTTAGATTAGATTGTTCCCCTTATTTTTGTTTACCTTTTATTCTGTTCACATGGTTTGCATACTACAACCGTGTCCTATATATATGTGGCTGTAATTTTCATTCATTCAATAACAAAAAATCAGAGAGCATACTTTCTCTCTCGGTAATTTTCAGAAAGTTTGGTGTCTTAAGGTAATAAAGTCCATCATATTTCTTAGCAAGTTCAATCCTCATCCCCGAACCCTGGTCCTGAAATTCACAATAAGAGGGATAAAACATAACGTGACAATGTAAGTCTTTCATAAGCTTTTGAAGGGACACAAGGTTGGTGGATAATTTAGGAACATGTAGAACATTTTTAAGGACTAGACTAGGTGTGATATGGACATCCCCTACCCCGGCTACTGTGGTTGTGGTTCCATCGGCAACAGTGATTTGAGGCATATGTCATGTGATCTGTGGCTCCCGAGTCTATAATCCATGAATTTCCAAACAATTTATCAGAAACATTTAGTCCAAGAGAGAATGAAAGCTTACCCGAGAGAGCTAAAGAACACGCGATGGAGGAAGGTTTCTCAAGAGTTCCCAGCAGGTTCCTCAACTTCTCTATTTCTTCACTGTTAAACCCTCCATGTTCTTGTGCCCCGATCCTGGTTCACTTGTGAGGTCATATGGGCCTAACCTTGTTGTCGCTGCTGCTGCCCTCCTTTATTTCCCCACTCACGGCTAGCTGTTGAGCGTTTCCCATGTAATTTCCAGCAGCGATCACCTTGTATGCATTGGCTTTCTACAGTAGGTACACCAGAGATCATTACGATTCGCTCCCTTTGAGACTTCTGCCTTTTCATGCTCAGCTTTTGGTGGCTGCTCCAAGATGAGACCCTGTTGTTTGTTACCAAAAGTCGTGAGTGCAGAGCAGTCAACCAGTTGAGGTTCAAGCATAACTCCTCTCTGACTCTCTTCGGCCTGAATCAACGAAATTGTCTCATTAAGAGACGGTACCTCCACCTTGCCTAGAAACTGAATTCTCAGTTGATCGAATTCAGAATTTGGACCTACAAGAAAATCATAAACCCGATCTCTTTCTATGAATTTTTTAATTGTTTTTGCACATTCACTGCATTTCAAATCAATCACCTTATAATAATCCAGTTCTTGCCATTGGTTTTGTAGGAAATTAGCATATTCAGTCACAGTTTACTCCCCTATTTTGTGGTTGCCATCTTGGTCTTGATTTCATATATCAGCGCCACATCATGGACTTTAGAATAGGTTTGATTCAGTGCATCGCAGATTGCCTTTGCGGTTGGTAGGAACATACATGTGTCACTGATTTCGGGCGTCATGGAATTCCACAACCAGGACATGATCATGGAAACCACTTCGTCCCATGCTTCAAAACCGGCCTCACCTTTCTTCGGTCCAGTCCCTAATAAATGACTTAATTTTCCTTTCCCTTTTAGAAAGGTCCGAACCAATTGAGACCATTTCAGGTAGTTTCTACCTTTGAGTCGATATGCTGCTTGAATATTCTTAATTCACTTGTGGAGCGCTGAACCTGTTCTTCCTCTTGTTGTTGGGCTGGTTGAACTGAAGGAGTTGAAGAGATCATTTCTGACATCCTTTAACAATTGGTTATGAAGGATCGAGAGAGAAAACGGGAAAAAAATTGGTCGAGAAAAAACTGGTTAAACAGTTTGTCAAGAAAGGAGACTGCAATGAAGGCAAATCAAGAAAAAAAAATGGCTATGAATGCCAGAAAGGAAACAGACTTAATTCCAGAAAAAAAAAAAAAAAAAAAAAAAAAAAAAAAAAACGAGCCCTATGGCTCTGATACCATGTGGTAAAATGTGAGAAAATGGTATTGAATTTGTGTAATTTACAAGAGTCTCTGATGGACTATATACACGGATTTCAGAGAGAAAAAATAGCAACTATCTAAAAAGGGAAACTCTATAATCGGAGATTCCTGATTTTCTATCACCCGAATCCCTAAACTCTAGAAAACAAATATTCACACGATTCCTAGTGCTAACAGATCGCTAATCAAGGAGGAAAAACTGCATTTTCCACAGCAATCTCAAGTCGGAAAAAGATTAGAGTGAAGAAAAGAAAAAGATAAGGCAGCAAAATGCTTAGATACTCAGATACTATAATTCAACATTCTTAAATACCATCTGGAGTGGAAAGATAATATTTCGAAGAAACATAATTTCTTAAAAACCGATCAATTAATGGCAGAAATAGCTGTAAAGTCGACAACATAGTCACTATTAGCAAGAAATGCTCATGCTAAACTCCTTCCTCTGTCTTGTTTCCCTAGTTACCTCAAATCAAGTTGTTTAGGGAAATCAAGGTGCTTTTGCAACAGCTCCACCATTACACTATAGAGTTTTACCATCCTGACAACTATTTCCTGCATTCACATTGCAGCCTAGCGTTGAATCAAGTATACTCTTTGGCTCAAAGAATTCTGCCCTCGTCGTTTAATTTTATGAAAAAACCTCCAAATCAGATCTTCACACCTTGTATCAACCACCATGTACATAATTCCTCCAAAGGACCTCTCGGTCACACTCATTTTTTTTTCTTTGTTTTGCTTGCATTATACAAAACCATTAAAAAACATAAAGACCACAGAAAGTTTATTTTAAAACATTAAAACAAAGGTGGCCTCTCCAAAAAGTTGATAACACCTTTAATAATATGAACATCAAGGATGATCAGATAGACCTTGGTGAACGTGTTGCTATTCATGTACAAGGTTGATGAATAATTCAAGATAAGGTGAAAATAGTGGCAGGAGCATACGATCTCCAATAGACAGGCTAGCCACATGGTCCACATCAACACACACAGTTTTCGAAATCTATTACATCTGACATCGCATGCCCATATTGAAACCTAACACTTGTCTTTTCTTCAACTTTCTTATTCATGGACTATACAACAAACAAGTAGTCCTCCTATTACATAAAACTCTCTTCTATCGAGAAGACTAAGGTCAAGATTCAGTCCCAGTTCTTTGGTTTTGGGTTAACCAGACTGTAGATAGAAATATATTTATACAGTATATACCTAGGCTACAACATTTTTCCCAAAAAATTTTGCTCCGGTCTATTCTCTTTCAATACAAAATGAAATTGTATTTTTTCCAAAAATTCCCCAAGCCTACTTTGTAAGCCCAAATTAGAAATTGGAACCCTCCGCTAAACCCTACAATCTTTGGAGGGTAGGAAACGATGGCCTCGTTCATTTAACCGATTCGAGTTTTCAGTTCTAAATTTCCTACAATTAAAAACTCTTAAAAAAATGTCGCATCTAACTTTTTCTACTACAGTTAAAAGCTTTCAGAAAATGTCACATCTCAGCTTGAATTGAAAACTCGAATATGCGAAACGAACAAGGCCCATGACTTTCGTCATGTAGGTGCCCATGAGGTGGAAATTGTATAATGAACCAGGTGTTTGCTATATACAGATGAGTAAATATTATGGCAACAAGGAGAATGATCATATACAATCAAAACCAGTTAAAAACTCCAAATCCAAAAGATAAGATGACTTTAGGTGCCCTTACCCCCAATACAAATGTTGACAATGGAGAACTTTGCAATGTAACAGGGCCAGCAAGTCTGTCGTCAGAATAGAGATCCGACGAAAACACTAAAGACAATGACATAATTGTGATAAAGACGGCATGAACAGTTGACATGGCCCTGAAAAAGAAACAGTCAGATAAGACAAGTTTAAAAAATTTTCAGAAGGAAAAATACATAAAGCATTAACCAGTAATCAGGTACACCTAAAATCACCTGTTATTCCACTCAGTACGTTGGACTTTTGAAAGGCTAGAGTAACTCTTAAAATGCACAGAACTGATCAACTGAGTAAGATCATAAACCTGAAAAAACATAAGGGTCAAAGAGAAAATCCCTTTATTCTTGACTAAAATTCCATTTTAAATGGGCTTAAAACAATGAAGAAATGGCGAAGAACATACCATTTTGCATGCAAAAATGGCACCAATAATGGAAATATATGGCATAACAGGTTCTGCTAGTGCAAATTCCTGTAGCAGCTGTTCAGCCTGGTTTTGGTAAGATTTGATTACCATAGTCGCTCGTTCCGAGACCACCATTAGAGAGCTCTTGTACCCTATCCAATGGGCCCACCAAATCAAATAGACTCTTCCTTTTTTTTTGTAACTCACCACTGTGCAATCTTTCTTCCACCTTTTCGAAGATCAAAATTAATAAAAATTAACAATTAAAATTATTGAAATTCATAAAATCTCTGCCATTAACTGGACAGGGCAAAATTTAGGTTTAGTAAATAGCAAAATAACAGGAATTGAATGCTATCAATCATTATAATGCAAGAAAAACCACCGAAATTGATACACAAAACCAAAATTTTTAAATTTTCATTCCAAAATCATGCCATCGTTTAATCAAGCAAAACAAACTTACCGGTCATAAAAATTACAGATTACGAACAGAACATGAGAGAAGAGATGTGAAAGTCTGGATTTTTTTTACCAGAAGTGGAGGATTTTCCAGAAGTTTCAGGAACAATATATGAAATACTGGGATATTCAAATATTATTAATGTGTGAGTATATATATGGGAAATATATATATATATATATATATGTATGTAGAGAGAGAGAGAGAGAGAGGCGTAGACGTAATAGTAATGGGGATGATAAAAACGCAGAAAAGGCGCGGGGTGTGGGCAGAGAGAGAGGAGGGAGGGGAAACGACCTGAAGCTGAAAGTGTTGGGACCCACGAAAAAAGGGATAAACAATCTCCTATTCTACGCAAACTTAACCAAAACCATCAACCAAACGAAACTTCCAGATCTCCCCTTAAGATAAGCATCAATTTCCCAACGGGCCAACGCCAACAAAGGCCTCATCATCCTAATACCTTTTTCTTTTATTTTGATTTTGATTTTTGAGGAACTTTTTTTCTCAATTAATTAGGTTGCATTTAAATTATAGTTATTTTAATTTTAAAATTAAAATTTTGATTTATGGTTTAAATTTAAGGTCTAAATTATGATTTTAGAATCATAATCATAATTAGGAGTTTAAACTATCCAAAATTAAATAAGAAGTAGTTTTTTTTAGGATGATTTTAATTTAAAACATCACATTAAGATTTAAACTTTAGACCAGAATCATTCATACCAAATGCTAATTTTCAAAAACTATTTTTTATTTTTTACAAACAAATAAAGATTTGAACTAAAATCATAGTTCTGACTTTAGAACCCGTATACCAAACACAACTTTAGGGCCCGTTTAGTTCGTTGATTCGAGTTTTTAATTTGATTTGAGATGTGGCTTTATGTGAGAGTTAAAAACTGTAATAAAAAAATTAAATATAATTATTTTTTAGAACTTTTTACTATAACAAAACTCGAATTCTAAACTTAAATTGATAAAATAAACGAGAATTTAATATTTGTACGATATTATTGATTTTTACTTGATTTTACTAGTACCGTATTTGAGATGAGTAAAGCTATACGGCATCATTGGTGCCTCTCACCATCCTATTTAGCATTGAGGTGGGCAGGCCAGTGGCTTATTAGACGTCCTTACGTGGCAAAACGAATTACCCAAATGAGGGTTTAAATTAGAGTAATTTTATTTTAAATTAAAATCACCTTAAAAAATAAAATTATTTTTTTCTTAATTTTAGATGATTCAAATCTTTAAATTTTGATTTTAGTTATAGAACAATAGTTTGAACCTCAAATTCAAATCATAAATCATAATTTTAGGTGGCGTTTGGTTCATGGATTCAAACTATGTGATTAAAATTATTTTTTATTTACGTGTATTTTTTGTGAGAAAAAATACTGTAACGAACCATGATTCGAATAGAGAACGAATCTAAGTTTCAAACGGACTCTAGTTTTAAAACTAAAACCACCTAATTTGAACTCTCGTAACAAAGCAACCTTTCCGGCACCGGCAACTCTCCGGCGACCACACGCTCGCCATCTCCACCATGCTCAACAAAACGCCAGATTTGTCAAGAAAAAAAAAATGGTTGGCATGGGATACGCCCTTGTTACTCTCCTTTCAGATCTCAAACATTTTCTCCTCTTCAAAACCTATCTTTACTGAAATACCCATCAAATAGCAATTTTTTTTATTCTTCTTCTTTTCCTTTTTCTTTTTTCGGGTCTCTTTCTCCCATATGAAAACAGAATCAGCAAATTCATTGGCGACATATTTCTTATGTCTTTCAACGTGAACCATAGATGAAATTGAAAAAAAAAAAAAAAAAAAAAAAAAAAAAAAAAAAAAAACTACTGGCGCATGAGCATAAGCCCACTTATAGACCCCAAGATTCATTCTCAAACTATATCATTTTCGAATAATAAGATTAAAAACAACATAACTAAATCCATTTTCGAAGTTTAAATTCCAGAAAACCGACACCTTTTCTTTCTAAGCGACGTCTACAATTTGTTTAACGCCATTATTTGTGGAGAAGAAAATAGACGAAGGGACAAGAGAAAGAAGAAAGAAACAGTAGCAATTATAAAAAATATTTGCATAACATTAGAGTAAACAATTAAATTTAACATTTTAGTTTTATTAGAGTAAACAATTTTAAAAACAGTCACATTTAATTTTTTTATTACAATAACAAAATTTTATATAAAATTACATCTTAATTCGAATTAAAAACTCAAATCAACAAACTAAACAAACTCTTAATTTTTTTATTATAATAAAAAACTCTCATATAAAATCACATCTTAACTCAAATTAAAAACTTAAATCTTATATAACTACATTTTAACTCAAATTAAAAATAAGAATCAGAGATGTTTCGAGATTTTCAAGGTAAGTCAACCTCCATGTAGATTCCACGTCGTGTGATGCCCCTTAGCTTTATTCATTTGAGATTGGATTTTGACCGAGGAGTGGATCCCGCGTTATTAAAGTCTCCGTTCATTTCACCAATTTAAATTTAAAATTTGAGTTTTATTACAATAAAAAACTTTAAAAAACAGTCACATATAATTTTTTTGTTATAATAAAAAACTCACATAAAATCATATTTCAACTCAAATAAAAAAACTAAACGATCCCTAATTATGTAGAGCCAATTAACTAGCTGAATATAGTTGGAAGAAGTAATAATTTTTTTTTTTCGAAAGAAAAAGAAGTAATAAATTAGTCCTCAGGTTCTTTAGAAAAAAAATCTAATTTTTTAGTTTTTAACTTTTAACTTTCCGTCAAATTTAAATTAATCTGATTGATGACATGCTTAAAATTAGATGGGCTTAGAATTGGACAAAGATGCCTAAGTAAAAAGGATATAAATACTTTTAAAATGCATGAATTTTAAATTTTTACCTTTTATTCTTAATTTATATTTTTTAGTTAAAAAATTATATTAATAAAAAAATATTAATTAATAATAAAAGATAAAAATCTTATACATTAACTTTTAGAGAAAAAAGTTTATAATTTGCTCAATAGAAAACCATCCCATCCTCATCCCCGCCTACACCTCTACTCAAAGAGAGGCGAGGTCAATTCTCCGTAGAAGAGCGCTAAGGCGTGTGGTTAATGCCTAAAGAGTACCTATTAATGGAAGAGGAGTTATGCCTTCGCCATATCCACCCTTTTCCTCATTTTATATAACTATTCATTTCCTAATTGTAAGTTAAAGTTCACAGTAAATTTAAACTAAAATTCAAGGTTCAACCAAAAAAAATTTAAACATATACTAACAAAATCTTAATATAAACCCCCCCTTTCATTGCCCCTCAAGTTTTTTTTTTTAAGTTTTATTTTTCATTTCTTCTTTTTCCCCACTTATCTTTTTTGTTGCATTTTTTAACCTTTTTTATATATTTTCAAATATGTCCCTTTTAAAAAATTTTCTTATGATTATTTAAAATAATATTATTTTTCTAATTGCTCTGTTAAATTAATTTATTCTAAATGAGTCCTTATATAAAGATATTTTGTCTGTGATCCTAATAAATTATAGCTTCAATTGTGAAATATTTGGCACAAATTTTTTTTTTTTTTAATTTTTTCTCTATCTTTTATGTCAAATTTTTTTCTCACTTTTGTATGTAATTCTTTTATCCCTTCTTTTTTCTTCCTTTTTTTTTCTTAACAATTTGTATAACCATTCTTTTAAATAAGTCACTTATATAATATATTATACATATTAGAGTGTGTTTGGTTGCAATGACGGAATGATAATAAAAATGGTAATGGGAATGGTAATGAAATGGAATTGGAATGTGCTGGAATCATAAACTGATTCTTTTGTTTGATTGGAGTTATGAAATCAATACCTGAATGAGAATTATGTTGTTTGGTTGACAATAGAATGGAATGAAAATAAATTGTATTTTGACAAAAATACCCTTGATTAATAATCCTAATTAATTTAATATTTTAATTAATTAAAATATTAAAAAAATAATTTAATTATTGAAAAAAACTTTTTATTTAAAGGATAATAATTTAAAAACTATATTTCAAATGTAAAAAATAATAATATTTGATATTTTTATGTAATAATAAATTATCACAAGCTCAAATATGATAACTTTTGGCATCTACCATTATATGTTCCCTGAAAAATATAACTTTGGCCTCTGTCAATAATAATAATGACAATATATCATTCAACTACATATATAATCCCAAAATATAGTCATATGCCAAGTGAAGCAAGTTCCTAGTTAATACAATTTAACAAAGTGAAGCATAATCCTAATTAGTTACAATATCAAAAGAAAAGTGCATAGCACATGAACCACTATATCAAAAGAGAAATGCATAGCACATACACCACTATATCAAAAGGTCATCCGGCTATGTTTTTCCACTGAAACTAAACAAACACTCCTAAATATTACCAGTAAGCAAGCTTTAGCCCACTCATCTTTTTCATCATCAGGGATACTAAAAACGTAAGAAACTAAAGCATCATCCTTTATCATTGTCTGAGCTACCTTATGTCGCTCCATTGCATTAATGGTTGTGGTCCTTTGTAGCTCATCCCTAATCCGGCTATGTTTTTCCGTCATGTCTTCACCGATAGCCCGACTTAAGTGTTCACTTACCTTTTCAAACTTTCACTTTTAACTAATCCTAAGTGAGCCATTATCCTACAATAAAACAACTAAAAGGATGACACACAACGAGGTTGACACCTCTTGAAACAATAAAGAAATAAACAAAAAAAACCGTGTCAAGCAATAA
This sequence comes from Morus notabilis, assembly GCF_000414095.1. Lineage (NCBI taxonomy): Eukaryota > Viridiplantae > Streptophyta > Magnoliopsida > Rosales > Moraceae > Morus > Morus notabilis. The sequence goes on from NW_010359601.1 coordinate 201,000, forward strand.
ACAAAACCATGTCAAACAACATATAAAGGTAAAACAATAAAGAAATAAACTCTTGAAACCTCCTAATCATACACCATATATACAAGTGAAGACCAAAAACAAAAAAAAACAAAAAAAAACAGAGAACATAGTTATTACAAAAGACAAAAAGAGAAAGAAACATATATTTGAACATGATAGACACGATTCATATTCTTTCACTAAATTTAGATACACATGACTATCAGTTTTCTTCAACAAAGGGGAAAAGAAAGGTAATAATATTTTATAGAAAATAGACATACCTTGTTTACAAAGTCAAGGGTTCTGATATCAGCTTTATAAGACCCTTTCACAATTGCTTCAAAAGATGGCTTCAGATCGAAAACTTGGTCCACCCAAGCACCATTAACAAACGACACTAGTGGACCACCACTGAGATTATCACCTCCCTCATCATCTGGTGATGATGATGCCAAACTGATGATCCATGAAGACGATAAAGTTAGATCATAAACATTTTTTGATCTCAAAAAGAATAAAAGCTGCTGCAAAGTTTGCCCTTTTGACCCTGCAGCAACCAAGCTCAATGTGGCATGCAATGATAAATGAGAAGCCACAAAATTTGAAGCCTTAATTAAGGCTTCCTCCTCCAAAACTAGGTTGGCCAAGAGCAAACAGAAGTCGGACTTAAAATGGTTGGAGTTTGGTAATGCCATTGTGATTAGGAATGCTTAATTTTGATCTTTCTAACGATGTTTCTGAGACTTGATAATCTCGGCCTTATATGAGATTTATGTAATGTAGAGGTACAAGAACAACAGTGACTGATTTTTGTTTGTCATGTATGGACAATAGAAACAGTGCAAACTAACATGCATAACTAGCACGAAAAACGAATTTTGTTCATGAATTTTCTTATGGATCACAATTCACCACCACTGTAAAGCATAAAGCAGTGTCATCAAAATAACTTCTAAAATGAAAACTCTAACAAGAAACAACAAACGGCGGTTAAGATAAAAAGGAGAAGAAATCAGGAACCGGCCATCGACACGAACAGGAGTTCGACGAAATAGTACCTCGTCTTCGTGCCGGTGAAGATCCAAGAAGCAGCAGTAGTGAGGCACCGGTGAAGATCCAAGAAGCAGCAGCAGCAGCAACGAAGCGAGCCAAGAATCGAGCCGCGCGAGAACTTTTTCGTTTCGATCGGAGCCAAACCTCTTGGATCTTCACCAGAGATCGAGAAGAATCGAGCCAAACCTCTCTTGCCGGAGATCGAGAAGAAGAAAAAAAAAAGGAAGCGAGGAGTGCTCTGGAGGTCGATGGTCAATGGCTGGAGCTCGGTGGCCGAGCAAGAAATGGAGGCTAGGGCATCAGAGAGTTTTTGGAGAAAACGTAAATCAGGGCTGAATGGAAAAGCAATTCCACAGCCCCCCACGGAAAGCCCTTTCTAACCCAAAAAATGAAATTAAACAATGGAATTAATGCTATGTTTGGTAATAAGAAAAGAAAATAGGATAGAAAAAAAATATAGAAGTAATGAAAAATAGTAATGATGGAAAGGAAATTGATTTTCTTTTATGTTGTTTGGTACGAGAAGATAGAAAGAAAATGAGTTTATCTTCACTTGTTTGGTATTGAAAGTTAAATTGAGAGGAAAGAAAAAATTTTACTCATAAATTACTTTTATACCCTTAAATTTTTTGTTTAGATGCTGATGGAGAAAATGGTAGTTTAGTAACTTTGCTCACTTTAATTAGTTGTCCCTATTTTTCACCCTATTTTCTGCTCACTTGTGGAAAGAAGAAAAATGATGAGACCCACATGTATAATTTTTCACTCCATTTTCTCTTCCTTCCTCTTTTTTCTCATACCAAACAACGTATATTTTCATTTTCTCTCCCAAAATCTCTCCACCTTCTTCCTTCCTTCTACTTTTCTTTCCTACCAAACATACTCTAAGTGGAATGGCTTTTTCTTTCCATTCTATTCCTCCAACCAAACGTAGTCTTAGTCCTATCATGATTCATGAATAAGATTTTATCCCCATTTTCGGCCCAATTCTTAATTATTGTTTCCTATCCCGCCTTTTTCGGGCCTGGATCTTGATCTCATGGGGAATACTGTCATTTCCAAACAAAAAAGAGCACGTGCCATACTCATAGTTAGTTTGAAGGGCATTTAAGGTATTTTAGATGGTTTTTCTAGAAAGGGAGGGAAATAGAGGGCCTGTTCGTTTGTCCAAAAAACTCAAAAAAAGACAACTCGAGTTCTAACTTTATTTAAGTTCATGTTCTTTTAAGTTTTAACTTTACTCAATTTTATTCAAGTTAAAACTTCAACTTTAACTTAAACTAAAATTTAACTCAAAAAATATACTCAAGTTACACTCTAAAAGAACAAGCCCGGAGATTTTGAGGGTGAAAGCATATGAAAACCTATGATTGGAGGAAATTGATTTTGGCGAGTTTGAGCGAATTGAAATTGTGAAATTATAGTGGTTGCCGCAGAAAGTAATAACTGTTGGTCTCCGAATCGAATTCGGATGCGGAAGCGCGGTGGTGCGGGGGGAAGAGGCGGATCGTGTATAACAAAAATTTTCATAAAATTTTTGAGATACTCTATAGATTATATTAATTTATGCACGAATAAATTAATCTCATTAACTTATATATATCAAGAACTCAATCAGGAAAAATACCTGGAAGTCGACTCGGATGATAACTTGAGTTCTTTGACCATGAACAGGCCTTACTCCAATCTTTGTGTTTAGAAAACCAATGTCTTCCACATCAATTCCTAGAATCCACGAAGACGTGTGTGTGGGCACACATGAGACAAAACGGGTTACAAAAAACACTCGAATTTCCACAAACACCATCACATGCACGATGTGGAATTTTTGGAGAAAAAATTTTTCCTTCCTTTCTCTCTTGAGAATTTCGGCCAGCCTTAACTCTTAGGGCTGAAAAATTATTTCCTTCTTTCTATAGAGAAATTTCGGCCACCTCTAATATTAGGGTAAAAAAACCATTCCAAAAATTGTCTCAAAAATAGTATTTATAGAGTAGAAGTCAAACTTCTAGAAGGAATCCAATCTCTATCTCCAATTTGAATTTCGAACCAAAATTCTCCTCTATCCCTTATCCCTTGTGGCCGGCCATGCTAGGGATTCCCATCCCTGTGTGTGGCGCCAATACTGGATAGGGAAGGAAGAGAAAATCATCCTTTATCCTGTAGTCCAATTTTATTTCAAATTCAAATTCGAATTTAAGTCAAACTTAAATTAATTTGAATTTCTAAATTGAACAACTTATCAAATAAGTTTAAATGGATAAATCTAGATGTGTTCAAATTCAAATTTAAATAATCACATTATTTAAATAATAATTAATTCTCAATTAATTATTTTTGAGTATTTAATTTTAGAATTCCGTAATTCTAAAATTCTCATTTTGCCCTATGTATCTGGTAGAATTACTAGGACGACGCGGGGACTAATGGACCTATAATCCTGAGCTCCAACAAAATTAATAATCAATTAAACACTTTAATTAATTAATTAATTCTATTAATTCCAATAGTTACTCCACTATAAACTTAGAATTGCATTCTCGAAATTATAGATATAAATTACTTCTAAACTGTGAAGTGTCCATTTGATATAGTCATTGCATATAGATCAATCCTCCATAAATAATTCATAATTAGATCAAGGTAAAATCCGTTAACCTCTCTAATTACTTCTTTATCCTTGAGTACCATTGATTCTCTAATGGATAGTGATTCATAAAACACATTCATGAATCGGAGCTCGTACTGGTCCAAGTACCGAATCAACCCTCAAGAGAATTATTTATCTACTTCTTTCTTAAGAAGGAATGGATTCCATCTCATGTAATAACATTCCCGGCTACCTACTTCATCATGTCTCCAAAATACAAGGAATAGGATTCAGGATCTCAGAATCCGTACCGAGTAAATCAAAAGACACAAATCCATAAATAGGAGTTTGTTAAGAACTCAGGATTAAGATCATTCTATATATGACCATCGGTAGCTGATCATATAGTTATATATATATATAAACATATATATACATATATGTAGACATACATACATATAGAGCTCCTTTTGAACCCAGTTTGTGATTTATAATACACAGAAAACATGTAGGCCTTCTTCACCAGCTCTATGTCAATTCTCCAGGTCCAGAATTTCTAACCTCCACTGGCTCTCCTTGACTTTGTTTTGATCAAGTTTGTCGGGAGAAAAGAGATAAATACTCTATAGAATACACAAGTTTTAGATTTTTATATTTTATATTTTAATTAATATCTTCTAATTAAAAAGTATGTCAGAATGTATATCAAAGTAAGAATGGGTCTCTTAGAACAAATCTTTGAAAATTTGGGCTTTTATTGTTCTTATGCCCGGATGGTCTATTGGGTGTAAATAAAATTGCAGCAATTCTATCGTCTTGGACTCCGATAAGAAAGTTTTCAATAATTGAAACGACCACTTAAAAAGAAAAAAAAAACCTGAAGGTCGTCTTTACAAAAGTGGAAAAAAAAAACAGTTTGTTAATTTCATAAGGTACTCATTCCATAAAATTCCTAGGCTCATAACATGGTTAAGTTGTCAGGGAAATGCAATGTGCAAGTTCCCATGTAAGTGGCTCAAGTAAGTTCATTGGATGGCTTTTCTGAGCATTTTTCTTATTTATTATCTGATATTTGAGTTGCCTGTTGTTTCCTTTATTTGGTGTTGGAACTGTGAGTCATATACTTGACCAAAATGATTATATGAGTAGCCCCGGAAAAATACCTTTTTTGAATGTGGTATCCTTTGTTTTTGCATGTGTTGTCCTGCTCTTGGTTATGATATGCGTGTGTAAATGCCAAGGAAAACTAGAGATGAGAGGCCACTTTTTTGGAGCCCTGCTGCAGAGGCTTTTCTACTAGAGAGAATGTATGAATATCACGACGATAACCACGGTCGGCTACCAGAAACTCGTCGCTATAACCACTGGGCCACAGAAATGGCCAAGTTTTTTTATGGCTATGTTCCCGATGGTGACCGTCTTAAGGAGAAACGCTGACGATTAGGTAAGGTATACGCCGTGTACAAAATGTTACAAGATCATACAGGAGTAGGATGAGATCCTACCACATCAACTTTCACCTGTTCCGAGGAGCTGCAGAAAGATCTTTGTAAGGTAACATATGGGATTGATTATACATTTGACTAAAACAGGGACATATTTACATTGTCACAAATTTACCTTTCATGTAAGCGGTTACTAACAAATTCTCTAATTTATTTCTAGAGAAACTGCAATGTGAAAACATTGTTTACTAGTGGTTAGAAGTTGAACGAGGCGTACTTGGCTGCCATTTTCCCAACTAGAGTTGGAGCTTCTGGTTTAGGTGCATTTCACGCACATGCAGGTGAAGAGGCAGCGGATGATGCCCCCATTGAAGATCTTACTGGTAATGATGAACAACAACAGGCTAGCCAAGATGCTCCATACCAGAATCTAGATGATGAAGATGCTCGTAATGATCTTGCCGAACGAGTCGATCGTTACGGAAAGTGAAATGTCACAAATATCGCCTCATCGTCACGTGGGATTCAGAAAAGGCAGTCTACAGCAAAGAAATCAAACGGTTCTTCGAAAGAAATGTTGTACTCTCTAGTTAAGGAAATGAGAGATGATTTGAAAGAAGAAATTCGTACAACTAAAGAAACCCAACCAAGTTACACAACCGTAAATGGCCCTAGTGAAGCTAACATCATCTTAAATTCGCTTGGGGAAATGGGAATTGATAAGCGTACGCAAACTCATGCTTTTGACAAAATCATGGCTTCACCCACTTGGCGGCCAGTTTGGGGTAGAATTGATGAAGATATGAGGTGGACCTTTATTAGTGACTTTGTAAAAGTCCCACAAACTCCACTTGTGCATCATACTCGGGATCCTTATGGCCAGCCATCTCGCAACTTCTCGCAAGTCCTAAATCCTTACAACCAGCCACCTAACCCATATAATCACCCACATAACCCATATAACCAGCCCCCTAATCCATACAATCAGCCTCCACATCCCTATAATCAGCCACCAAACCCCTACAACCACCCACATACTCCTTAGATTGCCAAGTGTAGTTTTACATGGTCCCATTTTCTCCCATGGTGGACCACGGATTAGTGTTTAGTAGTAGAATTGGAGTGTTGTAATGTTAGACAGCTTTATTTGAGTACCAAGTTCTCCCCTTTAACATTTAAGTTTATTATGAGTTGTTATTTTTATTTCCGATTACGTAGTGTGCTTGGACCATTGTTCCGGATTGTTGTCTTGTATTTGATTTTAAAACATTTCACTTGTTCGACCATTTGAGTATAGTTTGAAATACAATTGCGTTATTACAAATTCCTTGTATAGTATGGAAATTGTTCTACACAAAGTGGATTACAATAATTGAGATCATACTTGTAATTACCCTATTTGGTAATGTGTCGTTACAGGTTAACGTGTACCGCTACAGCTGCAGCCGCTGTTATTTTTTATGACGAGGTACCAAGGCCGATGCATAACTCGTCTTTAAGGGGTATAGACAAAGTCAACGAGTTATTAGCAAACAATAATGAGCCGGCAATGTTTAACAAGGTGCGTATGGGACCACGGGCTTTTATGATTCTTTGTGAAGTACTAACTGAGAGACGTTTGTTACAACCCATAAATAACATGAACGTCCCAGAACAAGTATTTGTCTTCTTAACTATCGTTGCCCAAAGTCAAACTAATCGTGAGGCACAAGATGTCTGGCAACATTCTGGTGAGACCATTTCACGGAGATTCAGTGACGTCCTAGACGCCATTTGTGCGCTGCACGATGACTTCATTAAACCCCCAAACTATGACAGAGTTAGTGATTTTGTACGTGACAATCGTCATAGATATGGCACATGGTTTGACGTAAGTTGTGTTTCTCTGTGCTATCAATTTCATTAATCTTTTTGAAGTTGTGTTTCTTATTAATATGTCACAATTGTGGTTTACTATGATGTTTAGGACTATGTAGGTGCAATTGACGGGACTCATATACCTTGCACGCCGATTGGGGTTCAAAATCCGATTGCTTACCGCAATAGGAAGGGCGTCAACTTTCAGAATATAGTTGCAGCATGTTCCTTCAATATGAAGTGCACGTACATATTAACTGGTTGGGAAGGGTCAGCACATGATACACGAGTGCTTAAAGATGCTGTTGACAAACTGAAGTTCAAATTCCCACATCCACCGCCTGGTAAGAATTCAAACCAACGACATAATTCTAAGTCATATACATGTTACGACCTACAAATTCCAACAAAATTTGTTTAAGTTGCACAGGAAAATACTACCTTGTAGACACGACATATGCAAACAATGCTTGTTTTCTTGCTCCGTATAGAGGTGGGACATACCATTTGCCTGACTACCGAAAGAGAAGTGGTGGATTTAGGGGACCTAGAGATATTTATAACTACAAACACTCTTCGTTGTGAAATTGTATAGAGCGAACTTTTTGTGTTTGGAAGGCTAGGTTCCCCATCTTAAGGCGGCCAAATAATTGTTACCCAATGAACAAACAAGTGAAGATTCCTGTGGCATGTGCAATCTTACATAATTGTATTCACATGGTAAATGAGGGGGACCCGCTTCTGAATCAATACTACCGTGACGGTGTACCGGTTAGTGAAATAGATCCAACCAATAGTGATGAATTTGATGACGTTGACAATTCCAACAATGACGACAATGGCCCCGAAGGGCCAACAGTAACAGGAGCTACAGTTAGCCGAACAGAGATGGGTCAATTTAGGGATCGCATTGCGAATGAAATATGGGTGGAATATCAATGAAGCCGTGGGAGACAAGGTTGAAAGTGCAAATCAGCAATGGGATTCTGCAATATTACTTCATATTCATGTATCAATTATATTTGAAATATGAATGAATATACATTCTGTTAAGACCTTTCATTTTCATTTTTTTTCTCTGCTTTTTCGTGGACACATTGGACCTACAATTGTTATTATGTATGTTGTGTGTGTATATATTTGTTCATGAATTTTGTGTGCCGAAGAGAGTATTTTTGGTGACGAGATGGGGGAAATGGCCTAAGTTGGGCTTGTGTGTTGATTTGTTGGCGTCAACTCTCAAAACAGGCTAGCCATATTCGCTAGATGGAAATCGGCAAGAAGGAAAAACATGTCAAAACGACACTGATAATGGTGTCTTCTGTACAGAGGTCATTTCATTTCATTTGTTGAAGTATAGTGTTTGTTACAGGTAAGAAAGGTTCTTTATTTTCTTGTATGGTATTTGATAATATGTTCCTGTTATTTCTCAGGTGATGTTAAAGATTTTGGACCATGTGGTGGCAATAGTCTTGAACTCATTTTGGCAAGGATTAATTATCATAAGCAGGTGCTTCCTGCCCTTGCTGGAGCTATGGATGATTTCCAGAATCCTAGAGTGCAGGTCATCCACTAGCTTTATGCTTATTAATTTCTTCCCCGAATGACTAATTTAATTTTGTATGAGATATGATTGCTCAACACATGATCAATATGATATCATGTATTTTAATAATAGTAATATTAACAATAACAGCTTGAAAATGGACTTGAGCGTAACTTATGTTGCTTTGGTGGTTCTTGGTTGTTGGTGGTTCTCGGTTTGATCTTATAATGTTTGCTAGCTTTTATCATTATTATTATTATTATTATTATTATTATTATTATTATTATTGTGATGAGATTTTGAAGTTATGGGTCGATATATTTATGAAAATCAAAGCAATTTTTGTGTTTTTTTGTGTTTGTGTGAGGTTATTTGTCACGAGGACTTGGCTTTTGAAGAGTTTGTGAGAAAATTGAATGCATTTGTTATTGCAGGGGGACCCCTTCCGCGCACTAGGCGAATCCGTCTCTTTTGGTAGGTTTTTGACAGACTCCCTGGCTTGGGAGAGATGGTCGGCATTCTCCCACAATCAGTACTTGGAGGAAGTTGAGAAATTTGCTAAACCGGGTTCTGTTGCTAAGAAGAAAGCCTACTTTGAGGCACATTACAAGAGAAAAGCCGCAAAAAGAGCGGCAGCCTTGCTCGAGGCTGCAAATGTGGTTACCACTTCAAATGTTGTAGAGCAGCCAGCAACTGAGGACAAGAAACGCAATGACTCTTTAATGGAGTCGGATACGGTGAAAGGAGGGATCGATGTGGGAGAACAACAGGACAAAGATGTTGCAAGTAATGTCACAATTTATCCTTCCAATTCAAATTTGTGTGTCGAAAGGAATGAACCGGATGTTTCAGAGTTGGAAGGGGGAGGGGTGGCAATTCAAGAAAGTATGGACGTGGAGAGTTCTAATCCAGTTGAAATTTCAATCCCGCCGGAGAATAATGTAGACCTCAATAAGATTGAATCTACCACAGAAGAGAATATGCTTGGTAGTGAGGTAAACTTTCTTTCTTTCACTTTCTTTTTTGAAGACTGTTGATTTGCTTTTAGGGGTTTAATTGTTAGTATCTCATTAACTATGCAGGAAGCTAGAGATCAAGAGATTATAGCTTCAGCAAGCAAAAAAAGGTCATCCAGCTCCTCATCAAAGTCAACATCCCAAAACAAAGCATACAAGACTGTGTTCTCCCGCCAAACAAATGACCCATGTACAAACCACGAAAGCGAACAATCTTGCTTCAAAGAGTAAGAATTTTGTGGAAGACATGGTTAATAAAAAGAACGCAAAATCACTTCACATGTCAATTCATTTCTCTTCTCACTCTGGTGGTGAAAGCAGCAAGACAACTTCGCCTATTATACAAAAAATCAAAAGCTTGAAAAATTTCACAGCGTCACTCAGTGTCTCCAAGAATAATTCAGCTTCTTCACAAACAAAAACAAGGTATCTACTTTTTTCTCCAACATTTGTTTGATTAATGCCAATTTCTTCCTTCGATTGTGTGGCCTAACGCAAATTTACTTGCGAACTTTAGGCATGTTATATAATTTTATTCACATTTTTCCATTTATTTCTCACTTAGCTTGTTATAATTTTGAGTTATAATTATTTGCATAATTTTTTTCTAGTACTTCATTTTTTTAATTATGTAACGAATTATAGTTTTTTTCAAATTACACGTAAAGAATTATATTTAACATATAATTTTTTAAATTACAATATTTTGGTCATAATTCAAATTCAGAAAACAAGACAACTAAACACTGATTCGAATCACATTTCAGGTTAGAATCAGAATCATGCATATACACATCCAAACGAAAGTTCTAATCACTCTGAATCATGAATCATGGATCTGAATCAAATGACTCAAATCACCCTGATTTTAATCCTTATACCAAACTGACCCTTAGTGAATTTAGGACACACGAGGTTTTAGGAGTTCCTATCGCCTCTATGGAAAAGAAGTTTAAAAAATATTGGTCTAAATTACCCATGTTGTATGGTTTCGGTGTTATTTTCGACCTTAGATTAAAATTAGAAGGTTTAGAAAGTGGATTAGATAACTTATGTGAATTTTTAGCTATCGACACTACTGACCAATTTCCTATTATAAAGGAAAAAATATTTTCTCTCTATATCTCTTACGAAAGTATGTTTAGAAACACACCTCGTGTTGAACAACCGCAACAATGAGACGACAATCTGTATTCATTATTGAATGTTTTCGGGTTGTCTAAGAAGAAGAAGAAGATGACGACGACGACTCAAGGTCAAGAAGAATCTGGGAATGGCTCTTCATCAAGAGGTGGCGGCAACAGCAGCGGATTCAACGAGTTAATGGCGTACCTAAGTGAGGGCTTAGTGTTAGACAGTAGTGAAATGTTTGATTTAGTTCAGTGGTGGAAGGCACGAGCATTAACTTGGCCGATCCTAACATGACTAGCAATGGATATTTTTTTCGATCCCGGTCTCCACTGTTGCAGCCGAACAAACATTCAGTATAACCGGCCGAATACTTGAAGAATGGAGAAACACATTGCAACAAGATATTGTTGAAGCTTTGGTGTGCATCAAGGATTGGGATTGTTCCGACCAACGCTTACACGATACAATCTCACCGGCAAGCCAAGAATGGATCGACGAATTTAATATATTAACTTTTAATTTTCAAGACAATCATTCTGTTTCAAATTAAATTTTATTATTGTAATTTGTAAATATTTATTTACTTTGTAATTACTAATTTGTATAGTGTTATTGTAATCTTGTATAGACTTTGTAAGTTCGTCAAATTTGTAATTCGTCCCACAATGATTGCGCTCTTTTTTCTTTACCAAGTTTTTATCCCAATTGAATTTTTCTTGGTAAGGTTTTTAACGAGACAATCATGAATTACAAATTTAAAAATCAATAAAGAAATAATTTTTTTTATATAGATATATATATAATATATATACATTAGACAATATAAAAATATAATATAAAAATATTTGAAAATTTGGGCAGGCGGTCGGGCAACGGGCAGCCCGACCGGGCACGAGCAGCCAAAAGCTGCCCGAAGCCCGTCCAAGGTGAAAATCGGGTCAGGTCAGGCAACCTGAATTTTTAGGCAGTTCGGGTTCGGTAATCGGGTAAAAATTCAGAATTTTTGGTGGTCGCGGGCGGCCCGTCCAAAGTTTCAGCACTGGTGAAATGGATGATTTGTGACTCTAAAGCAATGGCAGAAGAGGGGATGGTAAATGGCTGAGAGAGAAAGGGAGAAATAAACCCTAGATAGTGAAATATTTTATTCTTCGTGTTTCTACGGAGAGAGAAATTTTGGATCTGAAATTGTAGAGAATAGATAACGTGTGGAATGAAGGAGAAAAATTAAGGGTAAATTTATAATTTTGTATTTAATATTAGGATTAGAAATGACAATCCGGTGGGGGCTGAGGAGAGTGCTAATCTCATTTCTCAACCCTAAATTAGTGTGGGACACACACATTCTCCCTATTATTCCAGGATATAAAATGGGTAAGTCAAGTTAATTTTGAATCTCAATTTTCATTACCCACTCTTAATAAGTAAACATGCCATTAAGGGAACGACTTGTCTTTGCGCAAACACATGGTTTTGTTATTAGTAAAGTTGAGTGGATACCTGTGTGGTCTGAATGGTGAATGTTGGTTCTTCGCTAGCGGAGGAGGGAGTCATTATTGAAGATATATGTTCATTTTTATCCTCTATGTGTAATTGGGAATGCTCTCATATCAGTCGGAATGGTAATACGGTTGCTCATACTATTAGAATCCTACATTGACTGGAGATATTGGTATGATCCACTTAATAAGGTGAGGGCAATCCTCCCCTAACAAGCCGGTTTTGTTAGGTTAAGTTAGGCCCAATAACCTTTGATTTCTGTAAAATGGTATCAGAACAGACTCAGTTTTGTAATGTTGGGTCCCCCAATATCAACTTACTCGCAGCAGTTTGACATGATCCACGATGTGCGTAAGAGGACGTATTTGTAACACCCCTAGGTGGGGGTTACACAGTAAGAATAAAATACGAGGGACAAACGAAAATAAAAATAAAATATAACTCTCAAAATATAAACGACAAGTGCCCATGTAACTTTCAATGAAAAACTCATAATTAAAAATCACAAATTGACAACGAAAATAAAACCAGAAATCCACAGTACAATGTAGCACCAAGTAAAATACTTAAATAATACAACCATCATCAGTCACATCCCTGTCGAAACAACCCAATTCAGAATCTTACATAATGGAAGAAGAAGACCAAAAGAAGGGATATGTCTCCAACACGTGCGCACTGTGAGACATCTACTCCTCGTGTGAAAGATTACACTGTACACCGCCTGGGAATGGGAAGAGAAAAGGGGTGAGCATGGAATGCTTAGTAGGAGGACTATTACTCACCTTTAGTTTTATTTATTTTTTCAATTAAACCTGCATGGTTAGTAGTTTTTATGTTTTATGTATAATGAGTCAGATGATCAGTGTCAATAAGATAATCCAATCCGTACGCTTGTGACGAAAAAACCCCCGAAGGGCGTGGTGATTCAGAGGCACTGATAGCAAGGAGCTCTATCTCAGGGTCCCTACCAGATCAGTTCTCGAACCACGGGCAAGGGTGAACTGTCATTCCGAGCCCTCACCAAGACGCAACCACTGTACAATAACCTTGGGGATTCTCAACCCCGGAGAGTGTCATCACCTATCCACTCTTTTACCCTTTTGGGTCCACACCCAGGGATGGTGAACGGCCACACCTACTGTTAGTACACTATCTCACTATCGTGTGCGGTTTACATTCTCCTAACCATGCTTTTGTGTCAGATTCCAAACTTATGTCAAATCTCTTGGCCACGCTGTACAATACAGGATGGGCCCCCTTATGGTTTTATTCAAGTCATATCGTATAACAGTAATAAAAAAGTTTAATGTCAAATTGCATTCTCCTCATATTTAACAAAGTTAATTAAATTAAATAAAATTCCACAAAAGTTAAGTAATAGGACCCCTACCTCAAAACGGATCCCGGATTGTCAATCAGAAGTCGGAAAGCTGAGAAACGAAGCTTCGCTGGAATCCAGCCACCGGCGGTGGCGGCACGGCGGCGGTGCGCCGGCGGAGCTTCCCGGAGAAGAATCCCGCGGCGGACTTGGGTCTTACTCCCCCTAAATCGATGGTTCTGAATCCAATGGCGGTGTCAATTTTACCAAATTTGGCCTCTAACAACTCGGATCGAGATCCACAATTCTGGCCGAATTTCGAGCCTTGAATCTTTATTTTTCAGCCACGAATCTTCAAAATTGATTGAGGGTTTTCATTACCCGTGAGATTCTGAGCATTTTGACACCAAGATCACGAGGATCCAACAGCTAGATCACCGGAACCATCCTCCCATTTTTCTCACGGCGGCGGCGGCTCGTTTTTCGGCAAGGTGGCGGCGGTGACCACAGATGGTAGCCCAGAACGACTCACTGGCTCCCTCTGAAGCTAATAGGCTGGGCGGTGTAATTCACGACGGCCGGAGAAGGGAGACCAAGGGCGGCGGCGGTGAGAAATCTGACCACCACAGGCGGCGGTGTTCCGGTCAGAATCAAGCTGTGCTGCTGGTATGGTCTTCTTCGTCTCTTCGCTCTGAGTCTATTGGGACCGGAATCACCTCGATCGGACACCGGACGGCGGAGATATCACGATCGAAAGTTTGGGTGTTTTTCAGAACTTTGGCCGGCGAGTGTGGCGTTGTCCGGCGAAGTTGGCGGCTGGAAGACACCAATCTGGACTCAGCTCGACGAGATCTTTCCAACGAGCCGGGAGGTGTCAAAAACGGACGCCGGAATCTCACCGGAGGTTAGTCGGCCGTACGTGGAGAAAGAGAGAGAGAAAATGAAGAGAGAGAGAGAGAAAGTGAGGGTTTTCTGTTTTGGTGATGATGAAACACGCCAAGTAACTCTAAATAACAGGTTGGGCATGCTGACTATTAAAATTTTTATTTTGACCCTCATATTTCTTCTAAATTTGAATTTTGGCCCAAATTTTTAAAATTTTCACACTTAAGTTTTTAAAAATTACAAAACCCTAAATAAATTTTAGATTTTACAGTATTAGAATTTCACATTGGCTAGAGATATTAGCATGATCCACTTAATAAGGTGAGGACAATCCTCCCTTAACAAGCCGATTTTGTTAGGTTGAGTTAGGCACAATATCCTTTTATTTCTGTAAAATTGCTTATAGTTTCCAATGTGATCAAGATTTCACTAGGGTTAATATGATTCCCCGCTTTGTAGCTCATGCCGTTCGTGCCGATTTGGCCTGTTAATAAATGAAGTTTTATTCAAAAAATAAATATATATATATATATGCTTCCAAACAATAAATAAATAAATGTGTATTCCTCAACAACAACAAAAAAAAAAAAAAAACGTGTATTTTCCATCAGAGAAGAGAAAAGGAAAGAAATAAACGTGCGTAGTTGTTGTTTTAGGAGAAATAGTCGTGTAAATATGTGTGACTGCCATATCAGCAGTTATTGTGGTCTTGTATCACAATTCATTAGGGAAGAAGTTGTTCAAAAGATGATGGAAAATCTCAGTCAGTGGATATGGTAAATTGTACAAAATAATACTTAATTATTTAATTATTATTATTATCATTATTTTATTATGGAGAAGAGCAATGGACTTCTTTAGTTGTTTTTTTGTTTCAACCTTTCCTCTTAGGAAACAAAATAAATAAATGAATGGCCTTTTCCATGTAATGGTTTCCTGATCTTATATCATTGTTATTTTTCACCGTTCCCTCAGCCTTGTTTTTGCCTTTTTCAGTTTCTTTCTTTCTGGCTCTTTTGCTCGTAAAGATGAATTTTTGATTGACGATCTATCCTCTTCCTAAAAGTGAAAATAGGTTTCTGGAAGGCGTTTCGTTGCTCCCGTATTGTTGTCCCTCTATTTTTTTTATAAATTTTCTTAACGTTTTTTTTTAAGTTTTTTTTTACTTCTTTTTCCTCCCTCGTCTTTTTCTATTGCATCTTTTAATTTTTTATTTTTTATATATTTTCACATATGGCTTTCCTTATCGTGAGGCCCCCTAAAAAACCCACTAGTAGAATATTCTGTTTAATTGTTAAATTACGTTTTGAACGGTCAGATCTGCAGATTGAATAATTTTGTGCGGCTCGCCGTAAATTTTTAATTCGGATCAGCATAAATTTGATCGTTGAAAACTTAATTCAACAGTCAAAACATGGTGTTCCACCGGTGAGTTTTTTTAAGGGGTCTCACCGTAGATGCTCCCTTTTTATATATCTCCTTTAAATATTTTTCTTACGGTTATTTAAAATATTTTTTTTATTACCCTACTAAATTAATTTGCCCTCAAATGTGTCCCTACATAATTTTCTGTAATCCACATAAATTTCATATTTAGTTGCAAAATATTTCATACAAGTTTTTTTTTCCTTAAGTTTTTCTTGTCTTTTACTTCAATTCTTCTTTTCCACTTTTATTTTTTTTTCTTAAATTAATTTCTAAATATTTCGTACAAGTTTTTTTTTGTAAGTAAATTTCATATTTAGTTGCAAAATATTTCATACAAGTTTTTTTTTCCTTAAGTTTTTCTTGTCTTTTACTTCAATTCTTCTTTTCCACTTTTATTTTTTTTTCTTAAATTAATTTCTAAATATTTCGTACAAGTTTTT
>NW_010359601.1:221585-265236 GCF_000414095.1 Morus notabilis
TGCCCCCTTCATCTTTTTCCGTCTATAATTCTAACAATTTTACTTTCATGAAAGTTATTAAAGATTTTAAAAAATGTATTTAAAATATAAATTAATATTATGAAAAATTATTAATAAAACCACTAATTATTCCATGTAAGACCAACCATTGACGTGAATAAACTTAATCTCATTCCTTCATTTAAATTTATTTCCAAAATATTAAATGTTTTTAATATTAACCATTTATTCATATAGAACCAATCTCAGCCCTTAATTGTTTTAGGTGACAAAAACTTGCAATCATCTTCCATTAATATTGATAATTTTTCATAATACAAATTAATATTTTAAGTACATTTTTAAAATCCTTAATAACTCCCATGTCACCACAATCGTCAAAGTTATAGAAGGAGGAAGAAGAAGGAGACATTTTGAATGATTTTATATCAATGGAAGGTGTTTTGAACTGTTTTAAAGGCATTTTGAAAAATGATACATAATTCGAGGAGTATTTTGTCACGACCTCAGGGATAGAGCTGTGATTATTGGGATTTAATTTAAAATTTAACTTAACTAAACTGAATTAATTAAGAAAAATCCGTGAAAATAAAATAAAATGTACAAATATCAAAATAGATATTAAAATATATTGCTCCGGAGTCTTTCTTTTACAAACAATATTTAAAACAATCTATAAAGTTTAAAATTATACAACTCTGGGACAGTCTCAACTAAATACAGTTTATATACAGAGATACAGTACAACTCAGAATTAAAAACTGCAAATTCAGAATAAACTAATCACTTCGAATCTCACGCCTTCAATCCATTGGCATCCACTTGCCATGCTGTAAATCTAAACCACTAAGTCTGGAGGGAGGGGTTAAAACATAGAAAATAGAGGAAACGTGACCGAAAGGGCCAGTAAAATATAATTTTATAAAAAAAATTTAATAATTAAAAGTACTCGCGGTCTGAAGAAACACTTGGAACCAATCATTCTTTAAAGAGAGGAAACACTGACATAATAGTAGCAAATACCTAAATAATGAAAATGTGCAAAGCCGTAATATCACCACTACTGAGCAAGAAGTGGCCCGTACGGGTTTCGGGACCTGCCCCCAAGGATACGATTCCCATATCCCGATCTCTGTGGTCATCATGCATTTTATCATTTCTTAAAATATCTCATTTTAAGAAAGAAAACTCTTCAAAATCTCATTTTTAAATTATTGAAAACTCAATACCATTATTCATGCTATTTCTTCTAAAATCACTTTTCTTTAAACATGTTTTGTTTTAAAATATTTTCATAGACCAAAATCATTGAAATCATGGCTGTCAAAGATATGGACAAGAATATCCTACCTCTCGGATATCAAACTTGGGCTAGCCTTTTGTTATCCTTCAACTAACATTGTCACAAAACAAAGTTTTAGGACACAATCCTCATTCCTAAAACAAATCAAGTTCAATTATGTCTAATTATTTCCTATTAGTGTGCCTTAACTCAAATCCAAGTTTCACAAACGACTTTATAATTTAGTTTGGGGGTTCTTTAAAAGTTGAAATCTAATTTATTGGTTTGGTTTCCCATTGAATTTTGACTTCAAAATAAGTTTTTAAAGAAATTTCAGCAGTATGCCGGCATAAATAGAGGAAATTCCAAACCTGCAATTCAAGTTCAATTTCAAAATAAATTCTCCAGAAATTAGCAAAACGAGTTTCCAATCAATTCAACAAGTCCAATAACTGAAAAATCCTAAATTTAATTCAATTTTAACAACAATTGTTCAAATCCAAACCCTAACTCAAAATTATTCAAATCCAACCAAAATTACAAATTCTCAAGTCAATAACTCAAATTCAATTATGGATTTTCAAGAAATCTTTACCTTGAAGTGATTGAAGCTTGTTTCCCTCTATTTCTCTCGTTTCTTTTTTCTCTTCCCTGTTTCGGTAAAGACTTCAAGAGAGGGAGAGAGAGGTAGCTAGAGAGAGAGTTGTCGTGGAGAACTAGAGGAGAGAGAGAGAAGAAAAAGAAAGAAAGAAAGAAAGAAAGAGAGAGAATGGGGTGGTCTGAGTAGCCACAGGAAGGGAAAAAGAAAAACAAAAGAAAGAAAAGAAAAGGAAAAAGAAAGAAAAAAGGAAAAAGAATAGAAAAATAAAAGAAAATACATTAAAATTAAGTGTATTTTCAAAAACTTTTGGGGTGAAATCATAAATACTGAAAATAATTTAAAGTTCCTTAATTAATTGGGAAAATTAAATTAGGCACACTAATAACTCATAATTTAGCATAATTAAACATGCTTAATTATAGAGGGCATTACAGCTCTATTCCCTTAAGGAATTTCGTCCTCAAAATTTGAGCTTACCTTAGGATATGAACAAGTATAGATATCACTTTTGCATCGTTGCTTCTAGTTCCCACGTTGCTTCCTTAACACCATGTACTGCCACAACACTTTCACTAATGGTATCTCACGACGGCATAAACTAATCTTCCGGTCGATAATCTGAACTGGTACTTCCTCGTAAGTCGTATCATACTAGATCGACATGTCGTACCATTACACAATAGCTTCCATATCGGGTGATAAGTTGATTTTTCATCAATTTATCCCCGTCATATATTTTAGTTTTTGAGCAAATTTTTGTTAATTTGTCACTAGTTTTATGTTTATGTTAATCTGTTTTGTAGGAATTACAAAGTGGAGAAAATCGAGTGAAAAAGATAAAGAAGTCCATGAAAATCTCCATTTATGTGGGCTACAGCGCACTAGGAGCAAGCTATAGCCTGAGACTTCTAGAGAGCATTCCAAGAAAGAATTCCAGAGAGCATTCCAGAGAGCATTCTAGCTTCAGGCTGCAACGCCCTTCCCTGCAGCCAACCTTACGCGCGCTTAGGCGCGCATCCCAGAATCTCCCAGGGAATTGAGACGTGCGCTGCAGCGCACATCCCCATGGGCTTAGGCGCGCATCTGGAATATCCTAGTCCTCGTTGACGCGCGCTGCAGCGCACATCCATGGGCTGCAGCGCACCTATCTTGAATTTGGAGAGTTGTGCACATTCGGGAGGTGATATAAAAGGAAAAGAAAGTTACTGGAAGAGGGTTGGACACGGAGAGTGGAGAATTGAACCAGAAACACGGCTGGAGCCCTACGTCTGAAGAAAAGCAGCTGTAACCAAGGATTTCTGAGATTTTCAAGGGGATTTAAGGCAGTTTGAAGGCTTTGGAGGAGATTATCCAACAGGAGTTCTTCATTACTTTCTCCCTTTGTATTTCTTGAATTGTTTGTTTAATTTTCTGCCTAAACTATGGATCTTTAGTATTTTGTAATTGTGGATTTAATTTCGAATATGGATAGCTAATTTCCTCACGCTAGGGGGGTTTGATCTAATTTAATGAAAGTTATGTTTTGAAAGTCTGTTTGCTTGTTGAATGTTTTATATTCCAATCTTTTGTGTCTCTTGTGCTTAATTTCTAATTTAATTACCCATTTGATTAGAGACCCTAGATGTATGAAATTAGGCTCGGGAGAGTTAATTTTATACGTTGAGAATTAAGAGACGCAACCTAAGGAGATATTGAGTCGGGAGGCTAGTATAACCTTAGGAGATCGAATATGGACTTAACTTAATGAATGCATAATTGGTAAAATTAATAGGGATATTAGTTTAATCGATTTAGCATATTATTTCACTTAGCGCTCGAGAGAGGGAGTGAGATTATCTTAGTACCCATGATCTAGGATTGAATATAATACATCGACAAGTGACGGATTTAGATAAATATAGCATAATTAGGTGAAGTCGAATTCCCCCTAGCCCATTTTAAATATAGAGATCCCTTCGATCCAAATCACCTTCGCATCCGTTGTTTACATTTTTTAGTCTAGTTTAGTTGTTTAATTTAGTTTCAATCCCTTAATTTCATATTGTCTAGATAAAATCGATTTAGATAAAGAGCGATACTTAGTTCTTCCTAATTAACAATCCCAGTGGACGATACTCGATCCTCGGATCATTATTACTTCGCGATTCGTACACTTGTGAGCACACATTAAATTTTAAGCAAAAGTATTTTCACGTACATCGGGTTTACACTCGCGAAGCATAGAAACATGGAACATATTGTGCATGGGAGATAACTCAGGAGGTATGGCGACACGATAAGAAACAACACTGACTCGTTGCATGATTTGGAATGGTCCAATGTATCTTGGCGCAAGTTTCCCTTTCACACCAAAACGAGTGATTCCTTTGCACGGTGAAACTCTTAATAAGACAGAGTCGCCTTCTATCAGCATAGCTCTTCATTTAATCAAACTTGAATTATCTAAAAGGATTCCTTCAACTTGGTCAGTCCTTGAATCTCATGCCTGGGCTGATTTAACATCAGTTACAAAAACACGTGCAAACCATATTACGTGTCACCAGAGGGTAGAAAACTGATTTCTAATGAAAATAGACATCCAGGTCTTTCCAACGAGCTATCACATACCCTATTTTAAAAGTTCTAAGCCTTTCAAATACATCTTACAAGAAATTGAAATTCTAAAACTTCAACTTTTGAAGGCATTTTGAAAAGTTTCTAAGCAAAACTTCAACTACGCACATCTCGGCCTGTAAAACTCTAAACAGAGTGATTCAAGTGGTACACATCACTATTGACGCACATTAAACGGTAGGCTAAGTGTTTTAAGTGCAGCGATCTCGCTTCTAAAAGTTGGGGTTCAAATTCACACTTTTTGCGTTATGTCAAGAACACAATTTTGACCTTTTTGACGGACATGATCGTAAAACATTCCACATAACCCTAAAGGTTATAATTCTAGTTTCTGAATAAAGTAGACACTTAGACCTTTGAAACGAACTATCATATGCCCAGATCCGAGCTCTCTAAGTACCTCAAAAATAGTTCTTAAGAAATTAAAATTTTATTCTTTCCTTATTTTGACAGCTTTTGAGATGTTTTTACATGAAACTTTTAATGCGCACAACTCGGGTTATAAAATTCCAAATGACGTGATTCTAACTCCCACACATCACTAATAACATGTTCTAAATGGTAGTAATAGTGGTTTAGGTGCAGCAATGTTATTTCAAAAAGTAAGGGTCTCAGTTCCTTATTTTATCAATTCTTAAAAAAGACAGTTTTGACAGCTGCTACGAAAATAATCATAAAATTTTCTACACAGTCTGAAAAATTATAAATTCAGTACCTAATTAGAGTAGACATCTAGAGCTTTCTAATGAGCTATCATAAGGTTAGTTTAGGGTCTGCTAAGGTCTCTAAAAATATATTATACAAGATCAAAATGTGGCTGTTTTTCTGAAGAATTTCAGAAAAAAACGCATAACATGAGCTATAGTTGTTCATTTGAGGTGATTCTTGTGGCTATACGAAGCTTAGGATGTCTAGTTTCAATTATGTAACCCATTCATTCAAATTCATCTCCAAAGATTCCCAGAATTCAACAGTATCAAACCTATTCAGGTTAGGTTCCTTGATACTTTTTCTAACAAATTGAAAAATTCATAACTTTAGCTATAAAATTCATTTTTGGGTGATTCAAATCTCCTATCAAAGCTTGAAAAGTCTATTTTAAGGTTCTAATATAGCTAACATTAAAACTTATTAAGAATAATCAAGTCCTAAGCTTTTCTTTAGGCTGCTCCTAGAATCCTCCCTAAAAATCATGTGGATTAAGTGGGGAAAGTATGATTAAAGTCCAAAATAATAACATTCAAGAGAGAAATTCTAAAGAAACTCATAGATAATGTTAAACAACCATAAAGGCTCCAAACTATCAATCATTCAGTCATAAATCAGTTTCTAACTCGAATCCATATTCTTCATAAATCCAGTAAAATGGCAGATTCGTTGACCTTAATGGGAATAAACATAAATTATTATCTAAATCTCTAAAAATTCCAAAATGAACTCCATAAGAAAGTAGACATGTAGATCTTTGATTTGATATGTTACACTTAAGGTTCAAAAACTGACAAGGCCCTCAAAAACATGTTAAAGAAAATCAAAATGGCATGTCTAGGAAAATTCTTATAGTTGCATGAAATCCATCATGTGGACTAAATGACTTCAAGGTTGATTTTAATGCAACATCTACGGTTTGACATCGATTTGAAAAACATCCAAAGTGTTATTCATACTTATCGTTAGAACTACCTGTTCTAATTCGCTCAATCCTTTAGCACTTAAAGGCTTATAGGTTAATGGTTCGCATGAAATTATCAAGAGATCTATTGCCAAGGCATATATCTAGGGTAATCAAACCCAACATCTCAAGCCCGAGGGGACTCAACCTCAACTACTAAAGAAGTTCTTCCATTTAAGATATCACTTTAAAATATAAATCAAAGGCAAGAATGACATTCACATGGTAGAAAAGAGGCGAATATGACAATTCGCCAGGATAGTCGTCCTGGAACGTATGAACTAGGACTTTCTATGCCTTTTTTGTGGATTCCTACGTGTCAAACGATGGAAAGGAACATTCATCTTGCGACTCTGCTGGCAGCATCATGACATCAGTTACCACAATCAACCATTCTATCAATGAGAAAGAAACAAAATTCTAATTTCAATAAAATAGCACCACTCACCTCATTCGAGTCTTTATCAGTTTCAGAATTATGGAATGAGATGTGGAAACGCTTTGTCATCCAAGAATCTCATATCTGAAATATTATAAATTCCAGCTAGAAGTCAATCAACAACATAGACTTTCAACCACTGGAATAGAGACACCTAATTCTGGTAATGAACGACACAAGAATATCAATCATCGACTTAGAATCTAGAAAGTCGAAGAAATTCACATAGTCAGATTTGACTCTAAAAGAAGAACCAATAGGAATTTAATATCGAATGGATATGAACTCAAATTATCTATTGAATCTCTAAAACCCGGTGACTGAATGAGGATTTTTGAAGTCAAAATTGACTACAAAACTCACACAAAATGGAAACCATTCACTAGAAAGGAAATATCTAATATGGTTAACTCTAACAATAAATCAGACTTAACACTGAACCTGAAAACGAAATGATAGAGAATGGTATGGTATATAATTGATATCCAAAGTCAATGTCTTACAATGAAATATTTCAGATTTAACGAGAAAATCACCAAGACAAACATTCGTGACAAGAAAGAATTTTGATTCCTGAGTATATAGGACTATGATAGAAAAATAGCACGAATCGATATGCTAATAATAGTAGGGTGACCAGCTTATGGTCAAAACAAATTAAGAATAGAACTTGAGCTTGGAATCCTGGAACTTGTGGGTTATGACCTACCACGCTTCGAAACGAGGTCGAATACAATAAATATTAGAGATAAACTTCAATCTCTCGATAGGGTCTATAGTCACCATCGTCACCAATCGAAGAAAGAATGATGTCTCATCAACACAAGAACCCATGAAGTAAACACTCTTGAGTAAAACATTCTCAAGAGAAAAAAGAATGTATTAGTGAATTGAGACGAGTAGCTAGAATACAAATTTGAATGGCAAGGCTAAACTTGCCTATTGATCAAATCGAGAAAAGCAAAACATGGAGGGAGGAAACTCTACCGATCAAAATCTGTGGGAACCCAAGTCGTCGCTCTCCATCAACTAGAATCTTTACGTTAAGCGGGTCGAGAGGTGAAAAAGACCAATACCGATATTCAAACTCTACGAAAGTCAAAACGAATATCATTTCCTAAACCGAAAGTCTCGTAAAAAAAATTTCCAAAGTCAACATTGACTTTGAATTTTTAAAACTGACAAGAATCAAGAGCACTTATGGAAACAAATCAATAACTATCGGGTCAAAATTAATACTTCCCGAAAACTTCAAAGTCAACTTTAACCTCGATCTTCATATCGATAACAGAAACATGGATTCCATCCATCAAAGTGCTCTAGAAAAATGAAACGGACTCTAAGGTCAAATTCTCAAATGCAATTGTATCATGTATTAACTAGTATTGTACGACACGTCCCGATACAAAATTGTTAAAAGAACAACAAAACTCAATAAAAACTCACATAGGCTCAATTTCCCATGGAATTTGAAGTCGTGCCCTGATACCAAAAACTGTCATGACCCCAAGGATAGGGCTGTGATTATTAGGGTCTAATTTAAAATTCAACTTAATTAAATTGAATTAATTAAGGAAACATGTGAAAATAAAATAAAATGTACAAATACCAAAATAGATATTAAAATATATTGCTCTGGAGTCTTTCTTTTACAAATAATATTTAAAACAGTCCACAAAGTTTAAAATTATACAACTCTGAGACAATGTCGACCAAATACAGTTTATATATAGAGATACGGTACAACTCAGAATTAAAAACTGCAAATTCAGAATAAATTAACCACTTCGAATCTCACGCCTTCAATCCATTGGCATCCACTTGCCATGCTATAAATCTAAACCACTAAGTCTAGAGGGAGGGGTTAAAACATTGAAAATAGAGGAAAAGTGATCGAAAGGGCCAGTAGAATATAATTTTATAACAAAATTTTAATAATTAAAAGTACTCGCGGTCCGAAGAAACACTTGGAACCAATCATCCTTTAAAGAGAGAAAAAACTGACATAATAGTAGCAAATACCTAAATAATAAAAATGTGCAAAGCCATAATATCACAACTGAGTAAGAAGTGGCCCGTATGGTTTTCGGGACCTGCCCCCAAGGATACGATTCTCATATCCCGATCTCTGTGGCCATCATGTGTTTTATCATTTCTTAAAATATCTCATTTTAAGAAAGAAAACTCTTTAAAATCTCATTTCTAAATTATTGGAAACTCAATAGCATTATTCATGCTATTTCTTCTAAAATCATTTTTCTTTAAACATGTTTTGTTTTAAAACATTTTCATACACCAAAATCATTGAAATCATGGCTGTCAAGAATATGGACAAGAATATCCTACCTCTCAGATATCAAATTTGGGCTAGCCTTTCGTTATCCTAGCATCTATTTTCCTCAAAGCTTTTAATCTAATCCTTCAACTAACATTGTCACAAAACAAAGTTTTAGGACACAATCCTCATTCCTAAAACAAATCAAGTTCAATTATGTCTAATTGTTTCATATTAGTGTGCCTTGACTCAAATTCAAGTTTCACAAACGACTTTATAATTTAGTTTGGGGGTTCTTTAAAAATTGAAATCTAATTCATTGGTTTGGTTTCCCATTGAATTTCGACTTAAACCCCAGTTTTTAAAGAAATTTCGATAGCATACCGGCATAAATAGGGAAAATGTCAAACCTACAATTCAAGTTCAATTTTAAAATAAATTCTCCAGAAATCATCAAAACCAGTTTCCAATCAATTCAACAAGTCCAATAACTGAAAATCCCTAAATTTAATTCAATTTTAACAATAATTGTTCAAATTCAAACCTTAACTCAAAATTATTCAAATCCAACCAAAATTACAAATTCTCAAGTCAATAACTCAAATTCAAGTATGGGTTTTCAAGAAAGCTTTATCTCGAAGTGATTGAATCTCATTTCTCTCTATTTTTCTCTTTTTTTTTTCTCTTCCCTATTTCGGCAAGGACTTCAAGAGAGAGGGAGAGAGACCCAAAGAGAGAGAGGTGGCCGGAGAGAGAGAGAGAGAGAGAGAGAGAGAGTTGCCGTGGAGAACCAGAGGAGAGAGAGAAGAAAAAGAAAGAAAGAAAGAGAGAGAGAGATGGTGGTCTGGGCAGCCACGGGAAGGAAGGGAATGGAAAAAGATAAAGAAAAGAAAGAAAAGAGAAAATGAAAAAGAAAAAAAAGAAATAGGGAAAAATAAAAGAAAATACATTAAAATTAAGTATATTTTTAAAAACTTTTGGGGTGAAATCATAAATACTGAAAATAATTTAAAATTTCTTAATTAATTAAAAAAATTAAATTAGGCACATTAATAACTCAGAATTTAACATAATTAAACATGTTTAATTCTAGAGGGCGTTAGATATTTATAAAATTAATCTTTAGAATTATAGAAAGAGAAAGACGGAGGGGGCATATTGAAAGGTTAGATCGGAGTGTTTTGAACTGTTTTAAAAGTTTTGGGGGCATTTTTAAAAAGATACATAGTTCAAGAGTATTTATGAAATTAATCATTGTTTCTTTTATCTTTTTTTTTCTCGGCAATTTGTATAACAGTTGTTTTAAATAAATCACACGTGTGATTAGTATTTAATAAAAAATTGAATAGAGATTAAAGGGATCCAGTTTTTTTAGGCAAATTCTTGATAGAATAAGAACAAAAAATAGATAAATACAAATTTAAATAATAGATATTCATCTAATTTCGTTATACTCTTGTAATTCTTTTTCATCTGATAAGATATGATATAGTCTGCTAAATTGGAACTGTGTATTATTATTCTTTTCCAAATAAAAGGAAGAAATGGACTCTGAACTTCGAAGTCAGTAGCTACTCATTCTTATCCCATGGCAGCTCTTACGTCACGTTGTAATGATTATTGTTATCATTGTTTTTTTTTTTTTTGGCTAATCGTTGCGATGATTACTTAACACAGTTTTACGAAATGATTGCAAGTGTCCAAAAGTCTAACTAAAACGTTAATCACCCAAAAATATGAACACATGAAGTGATGGGTATGCAATCTAAATGAAGGTACTGTTGATTAGCGGGGAAAAAAAAAGAACTGTATTTAGACACTTGTGTCCTTAATTCAAATGATTTTGCATCTACTAATTGTTTGTCAAAAAGAGAGAACTATTTGCATTTTGCGTATATAAAGCCAAATATGTATTTCCATAAAATTAAACCCAAAAAAAAAGAAGAAAATTAAGGCTTCATACATACAAAAGAAAAACCACAACATGTATTATATGGTTTTCTAAACTAAAAATTTTGAATGCTTTTGCATCAATATAAACGTTAAAAATAGAGCTCCACATATACATTGCAATCTAAGGTCATCAATCACATTCTCGTGTCGATATTATACCCAACAAAAAAAAGAGCTATAACATAGGGTCTTACGAAATCTATGTGAGGAAAAAAAAGAAAAAATAAAACTTCACAAAAACTGATCAAACTCTCATGGCTCCCCACAGATACTATAATGATCAGAACCTTTTCCGCCCCTTGAATGTTACCGCCTCCTTAGGGGATGAGGAGGAGGAAGACGACGACGACAATCCCGACCTGTTATTTTCAGCCATGTCCTTGGAAAAGGCCTTCTGCACTTCCTCTTTGAGTTCCATGAAGCGCATCTTCTTCTTCAACTGCTCCTCTGTAGTGCCCTTTTCAAGCACGTAGGCATCAGGCATGTCTATCTCGTCGTCTAAAAATTTATTGAGCACCTCCGAGCAGTGTGGGAAGTATTGCCTGCCCTTCTCCACTGCCAACTCATACATCATTAGTACGCGGTGATTGCTCATGAAGAATAAATTAAAACAAGTAAACAAGGTAAGAATTTTCCTGTACTAGTTCAATATTGAACTTAGAATGGTCTCCAAATATCTTGATTACGTTTTGAACTTACTTAACTAGCTGGATTTGACAATTGCTAGTTTGATAATTCAGTCATTGCAGATTTTATTAAGTGTAATCACTACTAAGTCATTGCAGATATTATTAAGTTTGATCACTATTCAAGTATTAAGTAATTATTTAAGATCCAAATTATCATATCAGAGCAGGCATAAAATTATATGTTACTTTTTGGACTGTTAGATTGTGAATTTGTCCTATATTGCTAAGTTACAAGGCTGCTAGGATGTTTATATGTGGTTTACGCACCTTCTCCCTTTGAGTTGGCTTTTGGGGATGAGTCCCATTTAACAGAGAGAAATTAGTCAATTGCATATTCAAAATGAAGCTATAAGAAATGAAGGTCATTTTTTTTCGGTAAACGTTGAAGAGGGACTATATCGTTATAAGGTTCCAATAGATTTTTGGTACAAGAACTTAGCTTGTAAGACCACTAAACTGTACAAAATATGGAACAAGGAAGCACAAATATGGAACTGGGTTTACTAGTAGTGTTGGGGAGATTTCCACTCCCACCGTGGGATCACGCCACGTGTCAATGACTGTACTGGAATTAAGATCAAGAGTAAGCGCAGTTAGAAAGGGATGCCCACGATTCAAGGGTTGCCCAACATCCACCTCAATCAAGGGAAGCGCAGACCTTAATCACGGGCCAAGACCGATGTCGCCAAAGAACTCTGACGCATCAAGAACAACCGAGTTCGAGGAAAAGGCATGAACGCCACATGCAAGAGGGAAAAATCGTCCGAAAAGCAAGGGCGTGAGTCCCCCTTTTCCAAGAATAATATGACCACTGAGAGCGCGAAACGTGTAAAGTAAATAACGGAATTGAAATAAAAGTCCTACCGGATTGGAAAACTTCCTAAGACCTTCCAAAGCAAGAAATGTCATAAGGAAATCCTATTCAGCTAAAGATCGGTGACATGTCGTGATCAGAGGAAATTCAAAATATTTATCTAATCATGACACTCACCATATAAATAGAATACGATGCATTCACAAAGGAGCTTTCTCTTATACTCTCAAGTTATTTTCTAGATTATTCTTCTATTGTTCCATTTTATCTCGAATATTTGCCTGACTTGAGCGTCAGAGTGTCTTCTGCAGGACACCCCGGCCCCCCGGACGACGGAGTGACTAGAAGGAGCAGAAGGTAGGTGATCAACCCCCAAAAGTCGATGTTTAGAAAAGCACACAAACAACTAGGATTTGGGATGAACAAAATTTGATATTACCACAACATAAACTTTATTCTGGCAGAAAATTTTTGTACCTGTTTTAATAAGGGCCTGTAATCTTGCTTGGAGTCTTTTGGTTCGTACGGAGGGTGTTTCATTCAAGTCAACTTCACGCAAATTTCCATTTGATCCTCGTGATCTTGAAAGACCAGTGGCGATGTACATAGAAGTCGAATGAGCATCGGCCATCTCCATCGCTAGCCTGGCTTCAGCCGGAAACAACAATCGTGCAAATGCCACTGTAACATACAAGAAAGACGTTTGGTTAAGGAATGCAATTTTTCAGTATTAAATCAGCCAGCTAGGATGGTAGGGAAATGTGATTTCCCAGAAAGTTTCCGCAAACCGGATGATATTCAGTTTTTCATATGACTAAGAGAGGTGATGAATTTAGAGAATTTTCAAAGAAATCCCTCAAACGGAGAAACTATTTAAAGAAATGTGTCACATACGAAAACTAGTAAGAGAAACTAATAATTTTGCATTATCCTGAACTCCAACCACAAATCATAAGTGTAATTAATAGTATCAATGAATAAAATGACAAGTTAAGAAATATTACCTCTATTTTCAAAGTAGTCCAGCTTTGCATGCAAATCATCAGCCACAAGCTCTGTTGCCATTGAGATATTCCCAGAGATTGAATTCCTTCTCATCACTCTCTCTAAAACGTCGATGCATATTCGGTCTTTGTTCGATTCCTGTCCTTGCTTCGTGTTTTCATGATAGTCCTTCGGCCTAGTCAATCTTCGACAGATTGCAACGGCAGTTTGACCATCAATTGTGGTTTCTACAGCAGAAGCTCCTCGATCCAAAAGTGCAACTATCACCGATGGCTCCTTCCGCCTTGCAGCCACATGAAGCACAGTATGCCCTCGGGAGTTTTGAAGATTGATGTTAGCCAAGTTTAGACCAAGAACCTCCTTGACAACCTTAGGATCACAGTACGCGACAACATAGTGGAGAGCATAAGCGTCATCAAGGGTAATATCGGATTCATTAAGAAGAAGCTTCACTAGCTCGACGTCATCAGAGTCCAATGCTTTGTGGATTCTTCCAACTCTCTTGTCCTGCACTTGTACTGTTTCCCCCATCATGTTAGATTCGTCGTCCTCCTGCTGAGATTTTTGACGGAATAATTTGATCTCCTTTGAAACTTCATAAGGAAGCGCTTTCTCTAGAGCCACATCGTCAAGATTCGACTTTGCAGACCTCTGGATGCAGTGTGAGAGCAGATGGCTAAGTTGGCAGTGATAGGCAACCACGAGAATCGGAATTACATCTTCTGCCAAAGCTTTCTCGACAAAGTTTAAAAGCCGGCGCTACATGAATTTGTGAAACTTTAGTCAGGCAGTGGAAATAGAGACATCTGTATGCTTAAGAAATTACAGGACAGATAGCATAGTGAACTACATTTGAAACATGAGAAATTATGAAAGCAAGAGAACCAAAAAATACTTCAATTCTGATCAGAAACCATCTTAGCATTCACATTTCTATTCAAATTATTGTTCTATTACCCAATTGAAAAGCAAAGAGAGGAAGTTTTGAATATACTTTATACCAATACTGCTAAGACAATGATTTTCACAATAGCATACAATGACTAGAAGACTTGTGACAGTCACAGGAGATTAATGAAGATAGACTAATATCGCAGGTTCAGTGAACCTTGGAGTTCGGACTATCAGAGACAAGTTATCACTTCACTGAAAATTTCCCACTTCACTTTACATACCAAAATTGAATTATTCAAATTTATATCACACGTTATAGCAATTAGAATCATTTTTGGAAAGTAAATTCACCTAAGATAAACATACACTCCAAACTAAAGCTCAAAGTCATAAATAATTTGGCAAGCGAGATACAACTTTTTGTCACGAACCCGTAACTAATAAAAATAAAACGATAGATAGTAGGTTCATTCGAGTGAACCTTGATCTCCATTGATAATTGATAAGGTTTTCGAGGAATCCAAACTTCTCAAAGACGCAAAATGTCATATAATTCTTTTCGAGGAATCCAAACTTCTCAAAGACGCAAAATGTCATATAATTCATCCACACCTTTCAGATTTCCTTAAAGGTGCCAAAAGCATAAGAAGTTCCACATAAGGATAATGCCTAAAAGCTTGGATAATCCGAAGAGTCGTACAACTAACTATTGACTAATTCAGATAGATAAAACCTAAAAATATGAATATATAATTTATTTAAAATACAAACTTGGAACCATAACATTACCAACAAAATATGGAAGCATGGAATACCTGAACAAGCAAGACTAGCTCCTTCATTTGAAAAGTTGCAGAAGCATACATCAACTCCACAGCGTAGTTAATGGCTGGTGGGCAAGCATCATGAGCACAATTCTCATCCACACATGTTGATATCTCTGGTGGTGAAGCCTTAAGCTTTCCGGTTCCAGTATACAAATAGTTCAAGACAACATCAAAAGCCTCACGCCCAACCTTCCCATAAGGCACCAAATCAGACATGAGATACCTTGGCTTCCCTTCTTTCACCGAATCTGGATTCCCTTTCCTCAAAAGCTCATGAAAGAACTGGCTCCGGGACGCCAATATGCACCGGTGCACCCCCACCGGGACCCCCTCAACAACAATCTCCGCATCGGTATAGTCAGCAAACTCAGCATCAATCAAGAGCTTCTCAAGATTGCTGCTGAGTTTGCTCAGGCTCAGATTATCAAGATTTTGCCCAGGTTCAGAACTGGCTGAGGCAAATACATTGTGGCTACTTGAACCGTTTGATATATAGGATGATGAGGCAAAGCTCAAGGATGATGAGAGTTCATTGAGATTATCCATAACTCAAAAACAAAATAAGTCTTATTCAGTTGTGAAGAAATCCATCTCAAGTTTCCATAGATAAAGCACAACTTTTAGCTTGACCCAAATTGTTGAACTTAAAACACTATCCAAGTTCAAGAAATCCCATAAATAATACAAGAATCACAAAAGGAGCTAAAACCCAACTCAGAACTTAATCTTGACAATTACCCACTTGCTAAAACACCATGAAAATCCATACTTTTCTTCTTCTGAACCAATGCAAACATCATATGATTTGGATTCAAACAAGCCCTTTTGATAAACATTTGAGCTTGAAACCTCAAAAGATTGAGAAAAACTAAAAAGAGAGAAAGGACAAAGATTACTTATGAAGCAGGCCTTGACTTTCTGCAGCAAAACCGAGGATCAGAGGCTATGATGAACGACCTGAGAGTTGACTCAGAAACCCTTCAGAAACTGTGAAATTCAATGATACTTGGCCAATACAGAACGTGAAACTTCGAAGAAGATAAATGGGTCTTTTTTTTTTCTTTTTTCTTTGGGAAAAGAATCTAAAAAATAAAGTTGTTCTCTCAGTTCATCAGAAAGTTAAGTTTGTGTCGATTCCCCATCTTATTGGTGGAGCCAAGGTTGACTGACCAAATAAGAGCAAACAACTTCCCAAGCAGGGAAATAAATAAATAAACAAATAGCAACGATGATAACACTAATATAAATAGAACAAACAAATGAAGGCACGGAACAGAACCAGAAATATTCTATTAACACCGGATATTAAACAAATCTGATGCACACAGAAATAAAATTAAAAAACAAAAAGAAAAAAAATAACAGTTTTATCTTTTAGTTTAAGGGGCTTTGTGCGTGATGTGACAAGTACATAGGAACTGTGTAAAGGGTATTAGATATTGGATAAGCACTTCCCTTCTTGTGGTTCAGTCAGACTTTGTTCAGTTGACTTTCAAGCCTGTTTTATGTGAACACCCTAGTTTGAGATCAAAAAATTTTAATAAAAATTTTGATAATTTGTTACACATTTTTAAATTTGATATATTGTTGATGTGATTGCTTAACTCTTACCGCATATTTTTGAACCCTTGACGGTAATATAAGTTGTTTGTGTAAATCCTAGATGTAAAAATATGTTGAATTCGTTCATGAAAAGAAAGAGGGGTAGAGATATAAAAACGAAAAGACATATATTTGATTAGATATTATTTCATAATCCATCACAGATTTTGTACTAAATTTTGGTGCCCACCACACCTTTTATTTGGGGTGAGCTTTTCACTTCTTTTTTCTTTTTTTCTTCTTCCGTTTATGTAGATCACAGTTCACATAACACCATGGCCCTTCTCTCAGCTGCCTAAATCTGCAATGAAATGGAATGATATGTAAATAAAAGTAATCAAGATATTTTTTTTAAGATTTTGAAAAAAAATAAAAAACCTAATGGTAATTTTTCATTTTCAACCGCCAAATTTATATCAAAAATTATATTTTTTTATGTAGTTTATCAATCTAATATGATTTTAATCCAAACCAATAGTTCATAACTGACCCTATTGAGTTTTCGGAGAAAGTCCAACAAAAAAAAAAAAAAAGGGGAACTTCTTTGAATACGTGTTCTTCTCGGCATGTGCATTGAATTTCTATTCAGTGTGTCATTATAAATTGTATGATGTCATATTATATTTGCTATAACAACAATTGGCATTATTATATTGATGCAACACATGCCACTATACTAGTTTTACTTATATTTATCAGGTGCCATTTTGGCAGTTGTTGTATATGACAGCTGTTTTTTTTTAAATAAAAAAATTTGCAGTCATCTCCATTGGAGCCATATCAGCAGCCCAGGAAAATCTCGATTAAGTCGAAGAATTACCGTCAGTTGTAACGTTAAGGGTCCGTTTGTTAGGAATGACAGGAGGGATAGAAGGATGGAGAATTTGAAGAAAGGAAAGGCTTGAGATTTTCTCAAAATTAGAATGATAAGAAGAAAAGATGATGACTTTCCATTCTCTTGTTTAGTATTAATGTTATAAGGCCATGTTTGGTGTGCAAGATAAGAGAGTATAATTTTAGGGCAATGGATTGAAATGTATAGAAAAGTATAGGATTATATTTTGGTTTAATCCAATCCCGTGTTTGGGGTTGTGTTATTAGGATAAGAGCATTTTTGTAAAAAAATTTATTATGAAGTCAAATTGCATTTTTTTAAAAACTGGGGAGCAAAAGTATAAATTTTTAAAAATATATTTTCTTATGAAATTTGCAATTTGATCCCGTAATTTTGGAAAAATTACAAGTACACCCTAAATTTTATAAAAATTACAAGTACACCCTAAATTTTATAAAAATTTACAAATAGGTCTCTAATGTTTTTACAACGTGCTTTAGTCAAAAGTTATCTCATGTTTCAGTAGGGGAAGCAACATCCCCTTCTAAGGGGATTTAACAATAGATTGAACAAAAGTTTATCTAATCTAGTCTTTTAAAAATGTTCACCAAACACAATATAAAAATTTAATCCTATCTAGTTCTCCTAATCCTGCGCACTAAGGAGGCATATTAATGTCGAAATATGTTCTTAATTTATGTTAATAAAATATTTATTTAAATATTTAATAAAATGACTAAATAAAATCAGAGTTGTTATCGAAGATAATAGCATTATGAAAAATGTTGGAGAAACAAATTATAAAGAAATTGATGAAATAAAAACATATCTTAATTGTCGATATATTACACCGTATGAAGCAATCTGAAGATTATTTGAATATTCAATTCATCATAGAAATCCAACTATTCAACGACTTTCTATTCATTTACCAAACATGCAAAACATTATATTTAATAAAAATCAACAATTACAAAATATAATCCATCAACCACAAAATTAAAAAAAATAACTTTAATTGAATGGATGGAAATTAATAAAATAAATGAAAAAGCTCGACAACTCACTTACATAGACTCCAAACAAAATGAGTTTAGAAACATAAAGATAAAGTTTGAACACAACGACATAATGAACATACTATAGGAAGAATGTTTTATATTCCTCCCAACTCTAGTGAACTATTTTATTTAAAATTATTATTAAGTCATCAAAAAGGTGTAACAAGTTATGAATTACTTCGAACAATTAATAATATCATTTATTGAACACATCAAAAAGCCTGTCATGCATTAGGATTATTAGGAGATGACAAAGAATGGAATGAATCAATTGAGGAAGCATCATTTTTATCAACATCCATTCAACTTCGTCAACTTTTTATTATTATATTATTATTTTGTAATGTATCTAATCTAATAAAACTTTTAGAAAAACATTAGAAATTAATGTATGATGATATAATATATAAATTAAGAAATTTATTTTAACAATTCAAGATTCAAAATCTCTAAAAATGAATTATATAATTTTGCATTATATAAATGAGAAAAATTATTAAATTTAAATTCATTTTCTTTAACACATTTTAATCTACCACTTTCAACGGGATCATTATTTGAAGATTTAGGTAATAAACTTTTAAGAGAAGAACTTAATTATAATAAAAATAAATTAAAAGAAGAAAATATTAATTTAGTTCATAATTTAAATAATGAACGATATTATATCTATAACGAAATTTTAAACTCACTTAAAAGTAAAAGTGATAATTTATTTTTGATATACGGATACGGATATACAGGAAAAACATATTTATGGAATCACTTATTAGCAAAATTAGATCGAACGGTGAAATAATATTAGTTGTAGCATTATTTGGAATAACATCATTACTATTACCAAAAGGTCGTACCGCACATTCAAGATTTCACATACCTCTTTTTGTTGACAAATTTTTAACATGTCAAATTAAAAAAAAAACACTTTACTAGCAAAATTAATAGAAAAAACTACTTTAATATTATAGGATGAAACGCCAATGAGTAATAAATATTGTTTTGAAGTTTTAAATAAAAAATGCAAGATCTTAAAAATAATTTTATTTGTCCTTTTGGAGGAATGACAATGATATTAGGTGGTGACTTTAGACAAAGTTTACATGTTATTCCAGGAGGTACAAAAGAAAACATTATTGACGCAAGTATAAATAATTCTTACCTTTGGACACATTTCCGTATACTAACTTTAACAAAAAATATGAGATTAAAAAATCTGTATACCTTTATTGATGAACAAGCTGAAATCGCCGAATTTTCTGAATGGATACAAAATATCGGAAATAGAACATTTCATGGAATAAAAGATCCTGAAAATGAAGATGTTACTTGAATTAATATACCCGACAAATATTTAATGCAATACGATAAAAATCCCATTGAACATATTTCAAATACAATATATGATCATTTCAAAAATAATTATAACAATATTAATTATATTAAAAACCAATCAATTATAACACCTAGAAATAAATCTACAAATGAAATAAATGAATACATATTATCTTTAATACATACAGAGGATTATGATACAATTCTTATTTTTTCTCGAAATCTTGATGAATTAAATTTATTATATCCTCATGAATTTTTGCACACACTAAATTTCAATGGTTTACCCCCACATAAATTAAAACTGAAATTAGAATTCCTGTTATGTTATTACGAAATCTTAATCCATCATTAGGTTTATGCAATGGTACAAGACTATAATTCCATTGATACAAATAATAAAATCTATATACATAGAATAGAAATGACTATAAATGAATCCAAATGGCCATTTGTGTTAAAAATATGATAATTTCCTATAAAAATTTGTTATGCAATGACAATAAATAAAAGTCAACGTCAATCATTAAACAAGTTGGTCTCTATTTAGAAAATGAAAATTTTTCTCACGTCAACTATATGTAGCTTTATCTAGAGTAACATCACCAAAAGGTCTAAATATTTTAATACATGAATCAATTAACAAATATCCAAATCATATAAAAAATATTGTATACAAAAAGATACTGCATAATATTAATCAACATTTATACATTTCTTTCTCATTACATTTTTACGCTGTAATATTTTTTTGCACCTGTATAATATTGACTTTTAAATTTCTAATAGCTTTTTTCAGCTAAAAAAATGTTCACTCCAATACGAATATTGAAGCCTGGTGAAACACATTTTACTATTCGTGCACGAATATATCGTCTATGGAGAAATACAAATTATAAGAATGGCCAACTGTTAAGTTTGAATATGTTATTAGTTGACGAAGAGGTAATTTAATTTATTTTGTTTATATTTTACATAAATATATATATATATATATGAAAATTTATATTATATAATATATAAATAACAACAGTATAATGTATACCTTTTACATCATGAAGCAATACGCGCTATTATTCGAGCAAGAGATGGCGATTATATGACAAATTTTAAAAGAGGGCAGTATATATGAAATTATAAATTTCTTCATAGATACCAACAAACCAAAATATATAATTGTTCCTAATATAGTAATTTTACAAATTGCTTGAGCAACAAATTTTAAGCGTGTTGATGAGGATCTACCAGAATTACCTTGGGAGAAGTTTAATTTCGTAGAATTTGATCAGCTACCGCCAAAAATCGATGGCAATCATGTTCTTTCAGGTTATTTAAATTTTATATTTATATCATTAATTTCAATATTTATAATTTTATGATCATTAAAGCTAAATTATTTTAATATTGTTCTTTTTATCATATGTCATTGGTCGACTTATATGTGTCCATAGTTTAGAAGAATCGATCATTGGTGAAAGAATAATAAAAAGAAGAAGCTTTGTTATACAAAATATAAGGTAAGTACAACATTAAACAATATTTAAAAAACAATTTTAAAACTTTCAAAATATTTTTATAACCAATGTTTGTTATCCTATACAGAGAAGAAAGACTTAATATAACACTGTGGGGACAGGCTGCAGAGCTCTTCGATAAAAATGCAGTGCAAACATTAACGAAACTAATCGTGATAGCATTTATAGTTATGGCAACAACGCAGTACTAAAGTTAGTATTTATATTATAATTCATTATTAAAATTTCCTCCATGATTAACTATGAATTTTCATTTATTATAGGAGGATTTTATTTAGCAAATACATCCGGTACTTTTTATCACTTAGATCCAAAAATTACTAAAACAAGAACAATAAAAAAAAGTATGAGAAACAATAATCAATATATTATTATCCTTATTAATATATTTTCATTTTTCCTTTTTTAACATATTCATATATATTTATATATTATTTTTCTACAGATTCTGTCATTCAATTTAAACTTTAGAATATGTTATTGCATAAAAAAAAACAAACAATATCAATAGAAGAACAAAAAAACATGAATCGTATAACCATTGTAGAATTACAAGCGTTAGACCCGTTTCAAAATCAGGTAAACAGCTTTTAAATATACTTTGTTTCATTTTTTATTTATATAAAAGTAATCAAAAAAATCTTTTTTTTATTCCACAGGAAATAAGATACACAATAAAAGCAATAATTGCATACTAAGGATGGTTTTACTATGCATGCACAAAATGTTACAGACAAATAAAGAAATCAGGAACATCTTGGTGGTGCGATACATATGGATATTTATCTATAATGCCACTTACTTGGTAATAACATTTATTAAAAAAAAAAAATTTATACAAGTATAATATAAATATCTTTTTTTCCTAAACATGTATAAAATCAGTGCAAACATTGAAGATAACACCAGTCTGTTCGGTAAAACAGTACAATCTCTCATAAATAAATCTTGCTCTACACTTATTCTTGAGGTAGGCAACACCGATCGTTATATAGTTCCTCCCATCCTAGAACAAATTAGAGGAATGTCAAAAATATTTGTTATCCAATTTCGTAATCAAGATGCATTCATCGACACAATTATTTTAAGAACTTTCAACAATGATAAACCTTTTTTTGTACTTACCTCCAACAATATCAACATTTGCAAGAGGAAGTCTATGAGTTTCAAAACCACTTACAGTGAAGATTGTTGAACAAATGTGAATTACTATTCATGTCTTCTTTTTTTCTTTTTTAAATCTTAATATAAAATCAATAATATAATAATATTTATTATTGTTACAGCCACCGCCATCAAGTTCTTTCAATACAACCTGGGTCAACTCCTACTAGCTCTTTAAAAAAAAAAAAACGCATCAGATAACACTATTCTTTATATATTAGAACAGCTATTTCATTAAAAGTAAGAAAAAATTTTATTACCGTAGATTATATTATATTGATAACTAATATTTGTTTTATGTTTTTTCTTTATTGCTTCTCAGAGGAAACGGTGAAAAAAATTTTAAAAAAAATAATCAACAAGTCATACAAAATATATATGTAGATATGTATATAAATATATATAGATATATAAATAAATATGTATATATATAATAAAATTACAACAGTTTAGAAACTAAATTTTGATTGTATGTTAACTTTTAAATATCTTATTCATGCTCTGTTCTTATAAAATATTTAACAATATAATCATCATTTGGTAATTAACTATTATATTATTTATTCTAACTTTATTATAAAACAACGAAATAAACACTCGTGCAACAGCACATATATTCCACTAGTATACTACTACAAAAGGGCATATATTTTTTTGACAAATGGTGACAATATTATTCATATTTTTTTTCTCTAATTACATTTTTTTTAGTTGAACAAGGTTATTCTCTTTTTTTTAATCTATTGTTTTCCCCGTATTTTTATGACTCATAGAGTTCTCTTAAATCTCATTCAATTTGTAAATTTAAATTTTTAATTCGAATTGAAATGTAATTTAATGTAAAAAAATTTTTACTGTAACAAAAAAAATTAAATATGATTTTTTATAAAAAAATAAAT
Organism: Morus notabilis; assembly: GCF_000414095.1. Classification (NCBI taxonomy): domain Eukaryota; kingdom Viridiplantae; phylum Streptophyta; class Magnoliopsida; order Rosales; family Moraceae; genus Morus; species Morus notabilis. Next base: position 245,078 of record NW_010359601.1, read on the forward strand.
ATGATTTTTTATAAAAATTTTTTAATAATAATAAAATTAAAGATTAAAAACTAGTAAAAAAAAGAGCCTTAACAATTAATCCAAACTAACTACACGTGGACTTGAGCTTCTTGTCCAACGAAGGACCACCACAAGACTCAATAAACTCCAACACACCGGAAACCAGCTCCCCAACACTAGTAGTATCGACAACAATTCTCGGCACCTCACCAACATCATACTCCGTACACCCTGCGTACCCCTCCATCAGCCTCTCCATATCCCGCCACGTGGCCGGCTTGTGCCATCCGCCGGCTTCCTCTCCATCTCCATCTCCGGCTCGATTCGCGTCGCCTCGGCACTCGAGCCGCCGGCGCCACTCGGCTTCATCACCCGGCTTGCTCTCGACGATGACGAGGCGGGCGTCGTGGAGGGACGCCATGTGGAGGAGGCGGTCGAGGTGGGCCCTGCGGGAGAGCGGTGAGTCAACGACGAGGCTGTGACCGAGGCGGAGCTGGGTGGCGACGACGCTCCAGATGGCTGCGTAGGAGAGGTCGTTGAGGAGGGAGGAGGCCTGTGCGGGTGAGTTCAGCGAGAGCGTGAGAGCGCGTTGGAGAGGGAGAGTGGAGTCGCGGATGTCGTCTTTGTCTAAGAGAGGGAGGCTGAGGGCGGTGGCGATGGAGCGGGCTAGGGTGCTCTTCCCTGTGCCTGGGTGTCCTTTCATTGCTATTATCATTGGCGGTGCCATTGCATTTTATTTGATTTGTTTTTTAGATTTTTTTGGTGGAAATCTTTCTTATGATGTTTTTTGCTTTCTTCTTGTTCTTGTTTTTGTTGGCTTAAGAATTGAAATGAGGTTTGGGGATTTTTTATTCTGTTTTGGGTTTTTAAAGAATTAATTCCCATTCGGTGGTGGGTGACTATTCGGACGAGCTTTTGGATAAGGTTTCATGTTCTTTTGCTTTTACTAAGTTCTCTTTCTTTAACTGATTTAAATTTTTATAATAAAAAATTATTAAAAAATATTATATTTAATTTTTTTTATTATAATAAAAAACTCTAAAAAAATATCACATCTCAACTTAAATTAAAAATTTAAATTTAATAATTTAATTTTTAATTTTTTTTAATAAAATAATATTAATTTCTTTTAAAAATGACAATTTAATTCTTTTTGTTAAATTTTATTAAATTTTTAACGGAACATAGACTTTTTTTTAATAAAATGAGTTAAATGTAAAATGACTTAAATGACTTAAATTAAGATCCAAAAAAAGGAGAAAAGGAAAAAATACGAACTTGGAATCGTGGAGACCACTTCCCCCATCTGGAGCCGATCTGCACAATGTCCAACACAAAAACGTAAAAATCACCAAAAATTAACCAATTAAGCTAAACGGAGAGCGTAGAAAAGGAAAAAGCTTACAGAGAATCGTGGTTTTTCCGGCATTGTTGAGGCCAAGGACGAGGATCCGAGCTTCTTTGTTGCCGAACAGGGAAGAGAACATCCGACTGAACAACAAACCCATTGCGTTGTGATTTCTTCAAAGCATCAATGGAAAAAGAGATCGAATTAGGATTGGTTTGAGATCGGATCTCGATCGCAGAACCCTGTTCCTCCCTGCAAGAGCCAGCACGGACTTGTGAGAGCGATTTGCGCAGAGCCAGTTAGAGAGAGAAACATGAGAGAGAGAGAGAGAGAGAGAATTGGGATTTGCTTGCCTATCCCGAACAATCCACCGACCTCAGCGTCTTCCGCCGCCGTCGGGCACTGTCCGATAGCAAAATTGTGAGTTTAGGGTTAGTAATTTCTTTCCTTCTTACTCATCTGGTTCATCAATTTCGCCTTGTGATTTCTCGATATTCGTGGGTGTTGTATGGGAAATTCATACAAGATAGGTTGGACAACGATCATGCTTCACGTGGCTCAACGCCTATCACGTCACGTAGCCTTTGACGCCTGAGAAGATTTTCCTCCTTTGCATGACACGAGGGCCAGATACATGGAGGATATACCGTCAATTCTATGTACTCGGTTTGAGAGATGCTAAGTGCCATGATAGGATCGGCGTCTTATAGCATAAGTGCAGAGGTTAAGGCGCGAACAGCTGGACCCATACCCCGAGAAAAAACCTTGAGGTGACATGTTGAAATCTCAAGGTGGCGTCTGGGTTTGGAGAATGTCAGTTACAGAGGAAATGATTACAAGTCCCTTAAACCGTTTAGAACAGATCAATCGGCATTACATAGGATATACATAGCCGTAATGAGGGGACAAATTAGATGAGTGAACAGTTCAAAGGGTGCTGGCAGGCTACGAATTAGACATGTGAGATGGTAGTCCACTCGAGTGGATGGGCCACTTGGGAACCGCCAAAAAAGCCCAGAGAGCAGCCCATGGTGGGAGGAGTGCGAGGGAAAAAGCTCTTCATCTATAAATAGGAAAAAGCCTCCGAGAGAAGGGGGATCTTCATTTTCTTATGTAATCTGTAAAGAGCCAAACAAGATAAATACAATACAGTGGATGTAGCTCTTGATTAACAGAGTGAACCACTACAAAATTCATGTATGCATTTACTTTCATAAGCATAATCTCATTTACTTCATAACCTAGCAAAAATCCAACTACAAATTTCAATATATTCAGTGAAAACATAAATTCTGAACCGGTAATATAATAGGTTACCGTGAAGTAATCCAGTAAGATCTTATTGACGAAATTTCACCGTCAACAGTAGGCTTTTTTTACCGAATAATGGATTTGGTGTTTTGTGGTCCGTTTTTGCTCTTCGTTTCTATCAAGCCGTCTTCTTTTTCGACAATAGTTGGTTTTCTTTTCTGGGTTTGAAATTTGACGCATGGGTATTTTGTGGTGGTGATTAATTAGACTCCTTTTGATTTGCAGTTTTTTTAGTAATTTAAGGCATGTTTTTGTGGGAAATTTGAGCTAATCAAGCTAGTATTTGGTATTATGGTGTTGGATTTTGAAGCATTTGTAACAGAACACTTTTTTTGGAGAGAGAGTCGCGGAGGAGAGAGAGTCGCCATGGAGGAGAGAGATTTTCACGTGGAGGGATGTTGCTGGAAATAGAGGGTGCGTTTGGAATTGGTTCCAAAACGTTTTTATTTTCTGTACAAAAATGGAAATGAAAACGTTTTCATTTTTATTTTTGAATTATTTCTGAAAATGCGTTTGGTAGTTTTATTTAGAGATTGATTTCAGTTTTTTTAAAACTGAAACTGCGTTTGGTGGTTTCATTTTTGAAAACATGTAATAGTATTTAATGTATTAAATAAATAATAATTGAATCACAAATAAAAACACTAATAATTAATAAAATATGGAAATTACAATATTAGCTTAAATTATTATCGCCTATAAGAATCCCACATTTGATTAGCTAGATGATCCCTAAAATTAACCATGTAATTACGTTATTGCCGATCATCCATTTCAGATGTTTCTGCTTCTTATGCATCCATACCATGTTGTTGTTCTTGTTGCCCTTCTTGTTCTCCCTCAATATCTTCTACGGGCAAATCGACCTCATATTGTCTAAATAGAGGATCATCTCGCGCGTGCATCTTAATTAAATTATGGATCACACAACAAGCTATTGGTGTAACATTTTGTCTTGGCATCCAATAATTGATCATATGCCTAAGAATTTTAAACCTTGCTTTCAAGACCCCAAAGCACCTCTCTATGCAATTACGCAGTGAAGAGTGATAATAATTGAATAACTCTTGTGGTTCCATTGGTTGACCACCATTTCTAAACTGTTGAATATGGTACCTCTGACTACGAAATGGTGCCAAAAAGCCTTGCGTCTCTCATAGTCTCAGTTAACACTCTGGAATTAGCAGGTGATCCTTCCCATCCGGTATTGACATAAGTGAATAGCATATCAAAACTACACGCCGCCATTACATTTTGAGTGCATGAATGTCTTCTTCCTCTGTAGACTGTCTGTTGATGTGCAGGTGGGACAACCATCATGTGTGTACCGTCTATTGCACCAATATAATCCTATTAAAATACATAAGGCGTGAGTTACGATTAATTTAAAATTATTTGTCATATTAATAGTATATGAGCAGAGTCAGATTGTACCTTAAACCATGGCCAATACTTAGGGTTGTGTTGAATCTCTAGGGGGACAATGTTCATATTTGGTAGTTTTATAACTTGAGGTCCTAACGTAGACAATGCGGTAAGCATATTATCAAAATGTCGGTGTACTGTTTCTCCAGAATGACAAAATCTATCTTGTATCTCTCTATTGTGATCTGAGTGAGCAACCGTTCTTAAGAACATCATTAGAGGTTCTTCTGCTGAAATACTTGAAGAAGGTAGTAGATTGCGGCCTCGAATTAACTGAACAATTGCTTCGAACGTGTCTCGATGCATACGACACATTTCAAACAAATTTTTTAGATGTCCATGTAATTGTTCCAAAACACATTCTCGTCCTGTTAATGCAGAATTACGACGAGGTTGCCTAGTTCATCTGTTTCCAATCGACATCAATAATTGGATATAATGTTGTGGTTGTTCATCATCATCTGATGACTGGAGAAAGTCAACAGCTCTGGCATCATTCTCACTATCTGAATCCATATTAACCTAAAAATGAACCAAGACTGGAACTAATCAAACATCCATATAACATTAACTAATCAAACGAAGAACCCCAATGTAATTCAATCCGACTAAAAACAAGTAACAAAGTCTAACAAACACAAGTCCAAGAGAAAAATATGTTGTACATGCTCAACAATACTTAAAAAAAAACATACGTCCGAGAGGAAACAAATCCTCAATTGCGGTCAGCCATTTTATATTATCGTCCTTATCACACATCTAAAATAACACTTTCATCATTAAAATAAATGTCAATTTGTAAAGTATATACACACACACACAGACACACACACACGCAGGGGCTGATACAGTCCCAATAGAGGCCTCCCATTGGGGCTAATTCAGCCCCTGGGAAGCCCCCGTTGGGGCAGATGGGGGCTGATAATCAGCCCCCATCAAGGCTGATTATCAGCCCCCATTGATCAGCCCCCATCATGGCTGATAATCAGCCCCTATTAGGGCTGATGGGGGCTGATAATCAGCCCCCATCAGGGCTGATTATCAGCCCCCATTAGGGCTATTGAGGCTGATAATCAGCCCCCATTAGGGCTAATAGGGGCTGATAATCAGCCCCCATCAGGGCTGATAATCAGCGCCCATTGAGGATGATGGGGGCTGATTATCAACCCCCATTGGGGGCCTCCCAGGCCAGCCCTAATGGGAGGCCCCCAGGGGCTGATTCAGCCCCAACGGGGGCCTCCAGGGGAAAAAAACAGAAAAAATGACCAAATCAGATCAAGCATAGCAAAATTAGATACAAAACAACACCAAATCAAACGGAAAACTAGCAACCGATTTGGTTGAATATAGCAAATCAAATGGCAAGACGAGAACGGGGCCAAAACAGGAAAAAAAAAATAAAAAACAAAAAAAAACAAATCAGAAGAAATGCTCAACCAAATCGAACGGAAAACCATCAAACATGCTATTTCATATTATCGTCCTTATCACACATTTAAAATAACACTTTCATCATTAAAATAAATGTCAATTTGTAAAGTATATACACACACACGCGCAGGGGCTGATACAGTCCCAATGGAGGCCTCCCATTAGGGCTAATTCAGCCCCTGGGAGGTCCCCGTTGGGGCAGATATGGGCTGATTATCAGCCCCCATTGGGGCTGATGGGGGCTGATTATCAGTCCCCATTAGGGCTGATTATCAGCCCCCATCAAGGCTGATAACATATCAATGGCTCAAGATGATGTTGCCATAAAAACTAAAATAAAAACAAATTCACTTAATAACACTTTTCGTTTCAAACTTGATAATTATAAAACAATCTCGGCACTTGTAAAATATCTGTTTCTATCCCATAGTTTTGATAATGACAAAAATATTTCATCCTTTACATGACATTTTCAAAATGACTCTTTGACTGAAATTGGCGCGAAATAAAAAGGAAATGACACCATGGGCCTGTTTGTTTGCGTTTTCATTTTCGTTTTTCACGGTTTTCAAAACAAAAAAATGAAAATGGGTGTTAAAAACGTGTTTGGTGCAATTTTTTTAAAAAAACAAAATAAAAAACGTTTGTCTTTTTGTGGAAATCAGAAAACGAAAAAAATGTGTTTTTATTTTCTCGTTTTCGTTTTCTGTTTTCTAAAAAACTGATTTCACTTTTTTTTTTTTTTCATTTTCTTCCCTCTTTTCTGAAACCGTTTTTGTATTATATATGTTTATTTAATATATTTATTTAATATATTATTATTTAATATAATATATTTAATAATATTATTTATATAATATATTTAATAATATTATTTATTTAATATATTTAATATATTATTTATTTAATATATTTAATATATTATTTATTTAATATATTTAATAATATTATTTATTTAATATATTATTACATGTTTTTAAAAATTAAACCACCAAACGCAGTTTCAGTTTTTTTTTAAACTGAAATCAATCTCTAAATAAAACTACCAAACGCATTTTTAAAAATAATTCAAAAATAAAACTAAAAACGTTTTCATTTTCATTTTCGTACAAAAAATAAAAACGTTTTGGAATCAATTTCAAACGCACCCCATGTTTCTCTCTTTTTTTTTCAACTTTTTAAGTATTTTTTCCTCATTTCAGACCAATTAAAATTAAAAAAAAAAAAGGGGGAAAAAACATAAAAGATATTTTTATGTCCCAAAAAATCGAATTGATAACGTAAAGGTATCATTTTCATATTATAAAACACACGCACCAGATACATAATAATAAAAACATGCAGTACCAAAATACATTTTTTCCTCTTTTGGTTCAGTTTTTAAACAATTGCTATTCCGCAACCATCAAAAGTTACCTTAGAAATGAGCAACATATTTGCTAGCCTCCACTCCCTATAAAATCTCGAGATCTCAGCTTTTATTTTATTTTATGTTCTTCTTAAAATAAAATAAAATAAAATAAAATAAAATAAAATAAAACTTGGAGGTGGGAGAATTCAAACTCTAATATCTTGTGGAGTCGGGCATCGAATTACCGCTAGGTTATGCTTGCAATCATAATCTCTACTTAATTAGACTGTTCGAGTTATCAAGAGTTCATTATCTTTCATCCACACGCAACATTACAAAGACAAATCTCATTTCACCACAAGACATAACACAAGCCAAACTGATTAGTTGCGAAGGTTATTTCTTCAACACTAAACAAGATTTCAAGCAACATCACATAATTGAAGAAGATAAACCGCAAACCATGCTCAAGCCTCAAGACATTGCATCTATAGGGCAAGTATAAGTTTCATTTATATAGCATCTGAAACTTCCTCATCATTTAAAAACAGACCATGTCGTACCGAAAGTAACTATTTTCTTTCCCAGAATATTTCTTGTATCCTAAGAAAAGGAGCAAAAATCCAAAAACAAAAGCACTGGAATCTGAAAAGGTTTAGCAAAAACGGTGCGGCGCTTGTTTCCCCTATATGTCCTAGCAATAAATTAAAAAAAAAAAGGGGTCCAAATTTAGCCATATCCGCCATTATCTGCTCATCAATGTGCTGGAGATTCTCAACATCAAGCTCATTCTAATTATCTAGTGCTATATAAAATACATTTAATTGAGAATAAACGTCACCATTACCTGGCGCCATTCCCTCGCTGCCGCTTATGTAAATCACCCTTTCGATTGTATGGCGAACCTCCCTCCTGACCGTATGATCCAAGGATGCCGGTACCATTCTTGTTGGAATTTAGCAGGTTTCTTGCATTTGATGCTCCCCGAAAGGTAGATGTTCTATTGTTATTGTTATGGTCATGGGAATGGGTGTCCATAAAAAGTGTTCTGAGGAAGTTGTCCGTGTTCTGTGGCGGCAAACCCTTTTCCAGTATAGACTTGTCAATCTCAGTAGCATTTACCATTGAAGTTAGTGAATCCACTGGTTCTGTGGGCAGTGAGACACCAGAGAGACCATCAAAAGATAGGATGCATGCTATAGCATATACTGAGGTCCAAAGAACAGGAGGCAAAACTTCCTGTGGATGTTTAACCTACACGACAATAAAGCACAGAATCAGACAAGGAATCAATATAAGATCTTCTAAGAGTCAAAATCAATTTGTATGCATTAATACAAACTATAAGGTGTAATTAATAGTTAATATAAGGTTCATTGAATTACTGTGAACAAGATTGCTGCCGATAAACGTTCCCTCAACAAGTAAATCTGAGCAACAGCAAGTGCTGTTGACCTAAAATAAAGCCACCGGTCCACTACGACATTAACCAGATTCTCAGGTAATGACATAATTTTGTCTTCATGAGCTCCACCTGACTTTTTATCAATGTCTGTCACATCTTCTCCACTTTCATCATCACCCTCGTCATCATCCAAAGCTGAGGCAGCAGCAATTTCTGTTGAAAGCAATAGCAGTGGCAGCGGCCCGACGATCGTACAGTTCCTAATGTACGTACTACTATCTCCACGTGTTATTTCATCATACATAACTAAGGGACGATCAGTTTTCCCAAGTGATAACTTAAAACTAGATGACTTGGGATGCAAAATAACTTTAACAGAATTAGAAGTATCTACAAATATTCGTTTCCCACTCCTGTTAGGTGGAACCAATCTCCCCACCATTGGATACAAACAAGCCACGACAACAGCATGGAGTATACCCGGGTCACGTGCATTCAAGCTACAATGCGAGACATCCTCAGGAATAAGCCCATTTTGTATAAGCTCATTCTGGAGCTGCTTCCGCATACGAGACAACATTTGCATTGTTTTCGCAGACACAAAATACTGAGCACAAAAATCCTTCTCCTGGCCCCTTTCCTTTGCCTTCTTCCAGCACTCAAATGCGGCTACCACTGCTAGTTGGTCACTACGACCTCCATATAATGAGGCAAACTCAGCTTTAGCGGCTTCAGCTTTGCTTCTTTCATGAGGTAACATGGGAAGAGTAAATGGGTCCTTGTAGTCAGCAGCACATGCCAGAGTCAACGCAGGGTCCAGACAGTTCATCAATATGGCAAAGAAAATCATCTTGCTTGTGACTGGATGAACAGGGAGAGAACCTAGCTTCTCTCCAAGCTCCGTAAGATTTCCTTCAGGTGTCAAAGCCCCAATGTCTTGAAGAACAACGATTGCATTTCGTATGGTCTCAATAACTGGAGGATCTAATGTCTTCTGCAAGAAATCTTCTACCTTACAATCTGGATCAAGCATTTTCACCTGTCAATAAGAAAAAACACCAAATGATGAATTTAGTGCATCAAAAGTTGCCTTTCCATCTAAACTGTAATAGATTAACATCTTCCTGATCAAAGTTTATAGTTTAAAGACGAAAAAAAAGGCAACAAAAAAAAGATACTTCTCCAGTACCCTCGACATCAAAAAACAAGGTAAACTGCCGTTTGTTTCGAAAGATCAATTTGAGATCTTTTATGCAGTACGTGAGTGCAAATAAAAGAACGAGCAGAAAGCAAGCAAGACTACACAAAACATGCAAAAAAACGTGCTATAACAGTTGCTTTCCTTGCTTCCTTTCTGAGAGGAACCACCATGTTACTTTATATCATCCACATTCCACCAGCCATGGTCAAGAGGTAGTTATACTCATTCCAGAACCTTATTCAGCAAGAATATAAGGATAATGAGAACCTTGAGGATTGATTCTCTGTACAAGTGTAGGCAGCTTCGTATATGGCGTAAAGGGAAGCTGCTGAACTCTTATTTCCTAGTACAAAGAATATATATAATTCTGAATTTCTTTGTCCTGGCGGGTGAGTGTTACCATAATGTTGGGGTCAATAAAATGACTGGTGTTTGATTTAATGGCATTAAATGGTTTTCACGTCTCCACTTTGTTACAATCTGATAAGAACCAGGGCCAGGAGCTGCTTGTCTATGGTAGAAAGAAGAAACGCTATGCTAGTTAATTAGTTGCTGACATGCTTGTAACTGAATTCGGTTAGTTTGTTAGCGTGGGAGCGTGGGTTGTGACTGGGACTGAGTTAGTCTATAAATAGGAGGGAGCTCGAGATGTTAGGGTAGTTTTTGGAAGTGTAGAGTTTCGAAGGAGAGTCGGTGATCTCTCAAATATCACCAGTGTTATAGTGATTGATTGTGTTTGAATAAATTTCACATTCATCTGTCTTGTTCTTGCCAATTTGTTGAGGTTTCCATCAAATTGGTATCAGAGTAGTTTCGCCTGGGGAATGGTATTCACAAGGATGGTCGAGAGGTTAGAATTTGTTGAAAAAGACGACGGAGAGCTCAAGATGGATGTCGGAGAACTCAAAGCGGTCGTCTCGGACAACTTTCAGAGGATATGGGAGCCGTGAAAGAGTATATGAAGGAGCTTACCGGTTGGATGAGGTCGGGAGGCAATGCGAATCCACCTGCAGAGCAAGCTAGGGCTTCTGCTTCGAGCGGCGATGAAGGAGGCGGCACTACGATGGCGGCGAATCGTTCCAGTAGTGGACCAGCACCGAGTGGTTGGGAATCGCGGTTTTGTCGAATGGAGATTCCTCTCTTCAACGGCGAAGATCCGCACGGCTAGTTATTTCGGCTGGAGCATTATTTCCAAGTTCAAGGCATCAAAGAGGCAGAGCGGGTGGCGGTGACCATGATTGGATTGGAAGGGAAGGCATTGAACTGGTTCCAGTGGATGGAATCCAAATCCGGTAACGTTGATTGGCCAATCTTCAAAGAATCTGTGATACAGAGATTCCGATCTTCGCAAACTGGTAACCATTACGAGGCCTTGATTGCTCTGCAATAGGACTCGTCGGTGGCGGAATTTCATGAGAAGTTCGAGTTGCTTTCAGCTCCCTTGAGAGAGGCGGACGAGGAATTCCTAATTGGAGCCTTCTCGAATGGGTTAGCTGAGGAGATTAAGGCTGAAGTCCGAATGGTGAAGCCTGCCTCTTTGGTTCAAAGTATGGACTTGGCCCACAAAGTTGAGGAAAAGAATTGGGCCCTTGAGAGGGCTCAAGTGAGGAGGTTATCAAGGCCCAAACCGAGTGGAGAAGGGGCTGGATTTTTCAGATCAGGAGATTATTATGAGCTAAAGAAAACAGTGGTGGGAGGCAATTTCGTGAGTGGCTCCAGCTGGACTCCACCGAAGCTTGTGGATAGTAGTAGAGGAGCTTCAGAGATGACACGTACCAGCTCAATTTAGTCCAATGTGTCGATCAACAAGGAACAAGTTATTGTTCCCTCACAAACCACGAGGAGACATGAAGGCTTCAGAAAGAAGATTTCAAACGCTAAAATGCAGCAAAGGAGGAGCGGGGATTATGTTTCCAATGTGAGGAGAAATGGTGATTCAGCCACGTTTGTAAAAATCCCTAACTACAGGTTCTCATAGTGGCAATGGACAAAGAAGAAGGGGTTATAGCTGAAGCTAGAGTTGAAGGGGATAGAGTTGAAGAGGAGTTGGGGGAACCAACGAAGGAGCAAGGAGAGGGATCCATGGAACTCTCCATGAATTCCATAGTCGAAATTCTATCGATAAACACGATGAAGGTGAAAGGTACAATTTTAGGCAGAGATGTGGTTATTTTGATTGATTCTGGCGCCTCACATAATTTCCTTTCTAAGGGAATTGTTGCGGAATTGAGAATACCGGTAGATGAGACGCCCAATTTTGGAATAATGGTTGGGAATTGCTACAAAGTAGCTGGGCAAGGGGTGTTTCGGCAAGTGGAAATCCGGTTGCAGGGATTAGAGATAATTCACGATTTCTTCCCCCATTGAACTTGGTAGTGCTTATGTAATTTTGGGAATCAGCTGGCTCGGCATGTTAAGAGAAGTGAGCGCTAATTGGAAGAACCTAACTATGCAGTTCGATTGGCATGGGGAACGAGTTTTACTCCAAGGGGGTCCTTCCTTGTCAAAAACTCTAGTCTCTCTCAAAGCAATTATTAAAGCGATTTAAGCGGAAGGACAAGGGTTTTGGTCGAGTTTGGGCAGGTGTCGGTGTTGGAACGGTCGAATGGAAGTGTCAACGAAGTTGAATCGGAGAAGTTGCTGACAGAATTCCATTCGGTTTTTGAACCTCCGGCAAGCCTTCCCCCTTCAAGGTTTCACGATCATGCGATTCCACTGAAGGAAGGGACATCCACTGAAAGAAGGGGCAGATCCACTGAATTTGCGGCCATACCGTTTTCCTCATTCTAAAAACAATGAGATTGAGCGAATTGTGAAAGAAATGATGGCAGGGGGAATCATTAAACATAGCAACAGCCCTTTTTCTAGTCCGGTGCTATTAGTCAAAAAGAAATCCGGCGAGTGGCGCTTTTGTGTGGAATATCGCGCATTAAACAAATTTGTAGTCCCTCATCGGTTTCTAATTCCAGCTATAGATGAACTACTAGATGAGCTAGGAAGTGTTGTTTTCTTTTCCAAGCTAGACTTGAAGTCCGACTATCATCAAATCCGGATGCATGAGGAGGATACACCGAAAACAGCCTTTCGTACTCATGCCGGTCACTGAATTTCTGGTTATGCCATTCAGCGTAACAAACGCGCCTGCTACTTTCCAGTCCTTAAGGAACGAGGTTTTCTGGCCACACTTACGCAAATTTGTCTAGGTCTTTTTTGACGATATCCTTGTATACAGCAAGGATTGGGATTCTCATTTGCAGCACCTACAAAGTGTATTTGCCTTGCTGCAGCAACACCAATTGGTGGCCAACAAGAAGTGTGTTTTTGGGCAGCTAGGATGAAGTATTTGGGCCATATCATCACTGAAACTGGGATTCAAGCTAATCCTGAGAAAATTGTCGCCATGATTGATTGGCCCATTCCCACGACCGTCCGGGATTTACGTGGGTTCTTGGGGCTCACAGGCTACTATAGACGTTTTGTTAAGGATTATGGTAAGGTAGCCGAACCCTTAACACGCTTACTTAAAAAAGTCACTTTTTTGTGGACTTCTGAAGCACAGGGAGCTTTTGAGGAGCTAAAACAAAGGATGGTCACAAAACCAGTTCTAGCCTTGCCGGACTTTACCAAGACTTTTGTCATTGAGACTGATGCCTCGGGACGCAGCCTCAGAGCTGTTTTGATGCAGGAAAACATGCCAATTGATTTCATCAACCAATCGCTTTCTAATCAGGGTTGCTCCAAATCAGTATATGAACACAAGTTAATGGCAGTTGTGTTGGCTACAAAAAAAAATGGCAGCATTATATTTTGGGGAGGCATTTTATTGTGAGAACGGATCAACGGAGCTTGCGGTTTCTTCTTGAACAGCAAGTCATGAATGAGGACCAACAACGATGGATTTGTAAGCTCATTGGATTGGATTTTGAAATCCAATATAAGCCTGGCCGTGATAACAAAGTAGCGGATGCCTTATAAAGAAAAAGCGAGGGGCCCCAACTGCAGGCATTTTCGGTGATGCATACGCAGGTATTGGAGACCATTGAGGAGGAGGTGCAAAAGGATGATAAGTTGTGATTGATTGTTCAGGGTCTCTTGTTGGACCCTCAATTTAAAGCAGGTTACCAACTCAAGGGAGGTCGTCTTTACTACAAAAATAGGTTGGTTTTGCCACCGAATTCTCCATTAATTTCAAAGTTTTTCAGAGAATTCCATTCGTCAGCTATGGGGGGGCACTCTAGGTTCTTTCGGACCTATAAGCGTTTGGCAGCATTCTTATTTTGGGAAGGCATGAAGCATGATATTCAGCGCTTGGTTGCTGAATGCGATGTTTGCCAAAGGGTGAAATATGATGCACTTAAGCCAGTCAGCCTCTTACAGCCCTTGCCGATACCGGAGCAAGTTTAGGATGATGTCTCCTTAGACTTTATTGGGGGATTGCCTAAGGCTTTGGGCCATGGTACGATTATGGTTATGGTGGATCGTCTCACCAAATATGTTCATTTCTTTTCGTTGTCCCATCCTTTTATAGCACGGGAGGTCGCAGACGTCTTTGTGAAAGAGGTCGTCTGTTTGTATGGTTTTCCTCGCTCGATAGTTTCTGACAGGGATAGGGTGTTCATCAGTAACTTCTGGAAGGAGTTGTTTAGGCTGGCGGGTACTGAGCTACGCATGAGCTCCGCTTACCATCCACAAACAGATGGCCAGATAGAGGTTGTTAACCGGAGTTTCTTTTGTGGTAACAAACCACGCCAATGGCCTAATTGGTTGGGGTGGGCCGAGTTTTGGTTTAATACTACATTCCATAGCTCAGTTGGTATGACACCGTTTCGTGCTTTGTATGGTCGTGAGGCTCCTATTCTATTATGTTGGGAGGAGGGTGGTTCGGTGGTGGAGGGTGGTTCAGTGGTGGAAGCTGTTAATCATCAGCTACGTGATCGGAATGATATTCTTCGGGAGTTGAAGGTGCGGTTAACCACTGCCCAGAACCGGATGAAGTTGTACGCGGATAGGAAGCGAAGGGCGGTCCATTTACAGCTCGGTGACTGGGTTTATTTGAAGTTACAACCCTACCGTTTGAGGTCGTCAGCTCGTCGGCGCAATGAAAAGTTAAGTCCTTGTTTTTATGGGCCATTTCAGATACTGGAGCGGGTCGGGGAAGTTGCTTATCGACTTCAGCTTCCGTCCTTTGTGCGTATTCATGACGTGTTCCATGTGTTGTAGCTTCGGAAGGTTTTACTTCCCTCTACTCTAGTGCAGCAACTGCCAGCCGCTTTGACAGAGGACATGGAACTGGTAGTGGAACCACAAGCACCTTCGGTCTCGGAAGCTTTTGGATGGCTCCATTGAGGTTCTTGTCAAGTGGAAGGACCTTCGTGATTGTGATAGTACTTGGGAGTCGTGGGAGTTGTTCTCTACTCAGTTTCCCCACTCGAACCTTGAGGACAAGGTTCTTGTGCATGGGGGTGATGATAAGAACCAGGGCCAGGCGCTGCTTGTCTATAGTAGAAAGAAGAAACGCTATGCTAGTTAGTTAGTTGCTGACATGGCTTGTAACTGAATTCGGTTAGTTTGTTAGCGTGGGAGCGTGGGTTGTGACTGGGACTGAGTTAGTCTATAAATAGGAGGGAGCTCAAGATGTTAGGGTAGTTTTTGGAAGTGTATAGTTTCGGAGGAGAGTCGGTGATATCTCGAATATCACCAGTGTTATAGTGATTGATTGTGTTTGAATAAATTTCACATTCATCTGTCTTGTTCTTGCCAATTTGTTGAGGTTTCCATCACAATCTGAAAAATTACTCAATCAAAAAAAAAAAAAAAAAGGAAGAAGAAGTCAATCTGAAAAGGTAACAAGGAGATCTCTAAAAAGGAGAGGCAAGACAATGCACTCTTGAACATAAGACTAAGCTGTATAATTTGTTTTACATGTAGCTCAAGTATGGTCACTTCATCAATTCCAGATGATAAGTTTCTGATAATAAATAATAAATAAATAAAAGAATTCACGAACCCATTTTCAAGCTTAAAAAGCACATCCATCTTACTGAGTTATCATAGAATTGAGAGATCATAAAAGTCATAAAGCCATAAAAATATAGGTAAAAGATTTCTGTGTAGTACAATCTCACAATCTACCTTATAATCTCAGGGGCTAGTAGCAAGCAAGTTCAATGGATAAGGTAAAACATAAGGGGAAAGGAGTACCTGCAGACAAATTTCCTCAACCGGCATCCTCCTAATTTCAGGAACTTGGAAATCTGGCAAAGAAGCTGCTCGAAGTTTGGAGAAAAGGTGATAACAGATTCCAGGCTGACAGCGACCTGCACGTCCCTCTCTCTGCCTGGCACTGGCCTTTGAGACCCAAGACGATTGAAGAGTTGATACATTGTTATAAGGATCATAGTTTTTTTCTTTCATCCGACCACTGTCTATGACATAAACGACATCATCAATTGTTACGGCAGTTTCAGCAATATTGGTTGACAGAACAATTTTGCGGCAACCAGAAGGTGGGCGGTCGAAAACCTTCTTTTGCTCTATGGATGGAATCATGGAATGAAGAGCTAATACATTAAATTTTAAAGTATCTTTGAATAAAGGGTTCATAAGTAACCTGTCACGGATTTTATTTATTTCATCCCACCCTGGGAGGAAAATAAGAACAGCCCCATCCGTTGAATCAGTACAAATTTTCATTAATAATTGTTCTATAAGAACAACATCAACTATATCCTGATTCATTTCTGCAAGATATTTCTCAAGTAACTGTTCTTCTGCCACAGAGTTGGAAAGAGTAAGTTCCGCATGTCTTTTTAAAATGTCAACAGTTTCTTTCTGGTCTTCACGTTCAGCCAACTCAAGTGCAGTTAATCCCTCCTTGGTCTGTAATTGGCAGTCTGCACCAAAAGATAGGAGCGTGCATACTTCTCCAATTCTACCCTTTCCAGCAAACACCATTAATGGTGTAAGACCACTCAAGGAATGCTGGTAATTATACACTTTTCTGGTTCCTTCAGAAGAAACCAACTCTAGAAGAGGATCAAACACATCATTTGACCAAGCCAAATTAATAGCTTCATCTAAAACAAGCTTATCTTCCACCGATAACTCAGACTCTTCGAGTGCAAAATGTGATATACTACTATCAAGGTGATTGTTGCCCTTTAATTTAAGGATAGAAAGTACATCCTCCAAATAGAATGTTCTTACCTGAAAGAAGAAAAAGATAAAATATTGAAACCGAAGTCAATATAATTTAAAAAAGAAAGGTAAAATCAGTTCTTCAAGATGTTACAGGATATGTGAAACCAGGGACTCGGATTATTGGGCAGCCACCAAAATATTGCGAAAAGCGTTCAGCATCAAGAGTTGCACTCATCATTATCTGTATTGAGATAGTATACACATCAATATTTCATAAGATGTATATTAAAGCTTTCAAAATGGAGATTTTCATTCGACAGGTAAGCCTTTTACAAAGAATCATACAACTATGGTATAAAGATTTGAACAAACCAGGCGAATATAAGGGAACGAAGGAAGCATGTCTCTGCAAATTGGGCACAAATATCAGGGAAAAGTTCAAAAATCAGGTCATCAATGCCATAAGTACCTCCTCTGAGAACTATAGAATCTTTGGAAGTGATTACTAAAATCCTCTTAAATCACATACCTGATAATAGCCAGCATGAGATCTGAGAAGCGATCCCTTTCATGGATTTCATCCTAGCAAGTGGAAAGTTCAGTTCACTACATTATAATTTTACTCCAACCATGATTCATCCAAAAAACAAGTAGATATTAGAAGTTAAACAGGGCGGTCATAACAAGTTCTAAGTTCTAACAATGACCCTGACACGGATCTGGAAAAGACATTGAAAGAATCTACAAATTGAGCTAGAATAGTACCACAATAATGTGAGTCATCTGAGGAACGCCTCGCTGTTGTAGTCTCTTATTTGAACCCAGGTGGACTCCTTTAGAAACTAGAACTCTCAGCAGAAGCCCATTTGTGCAGAACACAATTGATGATGACCTCCCTCCTTTACTTTCTAATCTAACCTAGCATTGCCATAGAGGTAAAAGTCAGTCAGAGCACAACGAATAAGTATTATATAATTAGGACGTAAGTACACACAATAATACTATCGACTTTTGAGGTATTTAGAAATATTGCAAAATATTTTATACAATAACATCAGTGCTGTCCATTCAACCAACATTGACCCCCTAATTCAGTTCAATTACAATATAAACAGACCAATAGAATCAGCTAAAAAGAGAAACTGTAATGTTGCACAATAATGAATGTGCAGGAGTTGCAAAGATGGAGTGCTTCCATGTAAGAAAGTATACAGCTAGGAAAACAAAATACTATACCTGATAAGGCGGCCCCATGGAATTAAGAAAAGAGCGTGTGGTAATTTACAACAATTGATGGACTACTTATTCATGACTCCAAATTTTACCAATTCCTTCTAAACTATCTGATTTTTCAGGTGCATGACCAAAGAATTATTCGACCGAAGAATTATTTGACGCTTCTTATGGGAGACAAATTTCTCCAGCTTTAAGTTCACAAACATTTCTCACCAAAAAGTTTTTTGAACTCTTATCTAAGATAGGCGAATAGCACAAAAGACATATCACGAACAATATTACCTTGTATCCAATATTCTCCCCGACTTCTTCTCCTCTTTCATAAGAGACTCGCTCAGCAACTAGACATGAAAATTGCAAAAGCTAAGAACTCTGTCTAGTTCAGAATAAGAGGGAAAAGCAGTAATGTTGCAAAAACAAAGTAGGAACTTCAGTTGATAAAGCAGACAATAAACCTGACATGGCTGAGAGACGTCGAGGTTGTGTACACACTATTTTACATGCCTTGCCCTTTGCCCACATATAGTCCAAAAGAAATTGTGGAACCTATAAAATAAAAAGAAAACATAGGTTTAATGATTATAAAAAAATAAAATAAAAAAGTCGACAATATGCATGGAAACAACAAAGCCAGAAAAAGCATCCAGAAAACAACCATTAATCTGCAAACAACTTTGGATTTAACTGGTATGACTATGAAGCAATAAATTTAGGATAAATTTGTAATCCCACATTCCCAATAAAAACCAGGAGCTCAAGTTCCATGGTCACTAATAAGAACCACGAGTTGCTTGTCTATAGCAGAAAGAAGAAATGCTACGCTAGTTAATTAGTGGCTGACGTGGCTTGTGCTTGTAACTGAATTCGGTTAGTGTGTTAGCATGGGAGCGTGGGTTGTGACTGGGACTGAGTTAGTCTATAAATAAGAGGGAACTCGAGAGGTTAGGGCAGTTTTTGGAAGTGTAGAGTTTTAGAGAGGAGAGCCGATAATCTCTCGAATATCACCATTATTATAGTGATTGATTGCATTTGAATAAATTTCATATTCATCTGTCTTTGCTCTTTGGACGAGTTAGGAGGTGAAGTTTTCTTTTCCAAGTTGGACCTGAAGTCTGGATACCATCAGATCAGGGTGCGTGAGGAGGATACATCGAAAACAGCTTTTCGCACTCATGAGGGTCATTATGAATTTTAGGTTATGCCATTCGGTCTAACAAATGCACCTGCTACTTTCCAATCCTTAATGAACGAAGTTTTCAGACCACACTTAGCAAATTCATCTTAGTTTTCTTTGACGATATTCTTGTCTATATAGGTAAGGATTGGGATTCCCATTTACAGCACCTGCGCAGTGTTTTTGTGCTGCAACAACACCATTTGGTCGCCAACAAGAAGTGTGTTTTTGGGCAGCGAAGGATAGAGTATTTGGGTCACATCATCACTGACACTAGAGTTCAAGCTAATCCTAAGAAAATTGTTGCCATGGTTGATTGGCCTATTCCAAAGAACGTTAGGGATTTGCGCGGTTTCTTGGGGGCTCACGAGCTACTACAAGCATTTTGTGAAGGATTATGGTAAGGTGGCCGAGCCCTTAACATGCTTACTTAAGAAAGATGGTTTTTTTGTGGACTTCCAAGGCACAGGGGGCCTTTGAGGAGCTCAAACAAAAGATGATAACAATACCAGTCCTAGCCTTGCCAGATTTTACCAAAACCTTTGTCATTGAGACTGATGCCTCCGGTCGAGGACTTGGAGTTGTTTTGATGCAGGATAACAAGCCCATTGCGTTCCTCGGCCAATCGCTTTCTGAGAGAGGTCACTCAAAATCAATCTATGAACGCAAGTTAATGGCGATTGTGTTGGCTACAAAGAAATGGCGGCATTATATTTAGGGAAGGCATTTTATCGTGCAAACGGATCAATGGAGCTTGCAATTTCTTTTGGAACAGCAATTCATGAATGAAGACCAACAATGATGGATTTGTAAGCTCATTGGATTGGATTTTGAGATCCAATATAAACCGGGTCGTGATAACAGCGTAGCGGATGCTTTATCCAAAAAAGCCGAGGAGTCCCTCTTGCATGCATTTTCAATGATGCATACGCGGGAATTGAAGAATATTGAGGAAGAGGTGCACAATGATGATAAATTGAAGATGATTGTTCAGGGTCTTTTGTTGGATCCTCAGTTCAAAGCTGGTTACCAGCTCAAAGGGGGTCGCTCTACTACAAAAACCTATTGGTTTTACCTCCACATTCGGTGTTAATTCCGAAGTTTTTCAGAGAATTTCGCTCGCTTGCAATGGGGGTG